>NC_056075.1:6544910-6845240 GCF_016772045.2 Ovis aries
TATAGGGGACTGGAATGCAAGTGTAGGAAGTCAAGAAATACCTGGAGTAACAGGCAAATTTGACCTTGGAATACAGAATGAAGCAGGGCAAAGGCTAATAGAATTTTGCCAAGAAAACACACTGGTCGGAGCAAACACACTCTTCCAACAACACAAGAGAAGACTCTACACATGGACATCACCAGATGGTCAACACCAAAATCAGATTGATTATATTCTTTGCAGCCAAAGATGGAAAAGCTCTATACAGTCAGCAAAACAAGACCAGGAGCTGACTGTGGCTCAGATTATGAACTCCTTATTGCCAAATTCAGACTTAAATTGAAGAAAGTGGGAAAACCACTAGACCATTCAGGTATGACCTAAATCAAATCCTTTATGATTATACAGTGGAAGTGAGAAATAGATTTAAGGGCCTAGATCTGATAGGTAGAGTGCCTGATGAGCTATGGATGGAGGTTCATGACATTGTACAGGAGACAGGGATCAAGACCATCCCCATGGAAAAGAAATGCAAAAAAGCAATATGGCTGTCTGGGGAGGCCTTATAAATAGCTATGAAAAGAACAGAAGTGAAAAGCAAAGGAGATAAGGATCTGAATGCAGAGTTCCAAAGAATAATGAGAAGAGATAAGAAAGCCTTCCTCAGTGATCATGCAAAGAAATAGAGGAAAAGAACAGAATGGGAAAGACTAGAGATCTCTTCAAGAAAATTAGAGATACCAAGGGAACATTTCATGCAAAAATTGGCTCGATAAAGGACAGAAATGGTCTGGACCTAACAGAAGCAAAAGATATTAAGAAGAGGTGGCAAGAATACACGGAAGAACTGTACAGAAAAGATCTTCACGACCCAGATAATCACGATGGTGTGATCACTCACCTAGAGCCAGACATCCTGGAATGTGAAGTCAAGTGGGCCTTAGAAAGCATCACTATGAACAAAGCTAGTGGAGGTGATGGAATTCCAGTTGAGCTATTTCAAATCCTGAAAGATGATGCTGTGAAAGTGCTGCACTCAATATGCCAGCACATTTGGAAAACTCAGCAGTGGCCACAGGACTGCAATAGGTCAGTTTTCATTCCAGTCCCAAAGAAAGGCAATGCCAAAGAATGCTCAAACTATCACACAATTGCACTCATCTCACATGCTAGCAAAGTAATGCTCAAAATTCTCCAAGCCAGTATTCAGCAATACGTGAACCATGAACTTCCTGCTGTTCAATCTGATTTTAGAAAAGGCATTGGAACCAGAGATCAAATTGCCAACATCTGCTGGATCATGGAAAAAGCAAGAGAGTTCCAGAAAAGCATCTATTTCTGCTTTATTGACCACACCACAGCCTTTGACTGTATAGATCACAATAAACTGTGGACAATTCTGAAAGCGATGGGAATACCAGACCACCTGACCTGTCTCTTGAGAAACTCATATGCAGGTCAGGAAGCAGCATTTAGAACTAGATGTGGAACAACACACTGGGTCCAAATAGGAAAAGGAGTATGTCAAGGCTGTATATTGTCACTCTGCTTATTTAACTTATATGCAGAATACATAATGAGAAATGCTGGGCTGGAAGAAGCACAAGCTGGAATCAAGATTGTCGGAAAAAATATCAATAACCTCAGATATGCAGATGACACCACCCTTATGGCAGAAAGTGAAGAGGAACTAAATAGCTTCTCAATGAAAGTGAAAGAGGAGAGTGAAAAAGTTGGCTTAAAGCTCAACATTCAGAAAACGAAGATCATGTCATCTTGTCCCATCACTTCATGGGAAATAGATGGGGAAACAGTGGAAATAGTGTCGGACTTAATTTTGGGGGGCTCCAAAATCACTGCAGGTGGTGATTGCAGCCATGAAATTAAAAGATGCTTACTCCTTGGGAGGAAAGTTATGACCAACCTAGATAGCATATTGAAAAACAGAGACATTACTTTGCCAACAAAGGTCCGTCTAGTCAAGGCTATGGTTTTTCCTGTAGTCATGTATGGGTGTTGGACTGTGAAGAAGGCTGAGTGCCAAAGAATTGATGCTTTTGAAGTGTGGTGTTGGAGAAGACTCTTGAGAGTCCCTTGGACTGCAAGGAGATCCAACCAGTCCATTCTGAAGGTGATCAGTCCTGGGTGTTCATTGGAAGGACTGATGCTGCAGCTGAAACTCCAGTACTCTGGCCACCTCATGGGAAGAGTTGACTCATTGGAAAAGACTCTGATGCTGGGAGGGATTGGGGGCAGGAGGAGAAGGGGACAGCAGAGGATAAGATGGCTTGATGGCATCACCAGCTCGATGGACATGAGTTTGAGTGAACTCCGGGAGTTGGTGATGGACAGGGAGGCCTGGCATGCTGCTGTTCATGGGGTTGCAAAGAGTCGGACACTACTGAGCAACTGAACTGAACTATATTGTATCACCTGAGAGCTTCCCTTGTGGCTCAGCTGGTAAAGAATCTGCCAGCAATGCAGGAGACCTGGGTTTGATCCTTGGGTTGGGAAGATCCCCTGGAGAAGGGAAAGGCTACCCACTCCAGTATTCTGGCCTGGAGAATTCCATGGATATAGTCCATGGGGTCCCAAAGAGTCGGACATGACTTAGGGACTTTCACTTCACATCACTTCACTATATAACCTGAGAAAGGGAGCTGCTGCTGCTATTGCTGCTGCTTCTAAGTCACTTCAATCGTGTCCGACTCTGTGCGAGCCCATAGACGGCAGCCCACCAGGCTCCCCCGTCCCTGGGATTCTCCAGGCAAGAACACTGGAGTGGGGTGCCATTTCCTTCTCCAATGCATGAAAGTGAAAAGTGAAAGTGAAGTCACTCAGTCATGTCCGACTGTTAGCAACCCCATGGATTGCAGCCCACCAGGCTCCTCCGTCCATGGGATTTTCCAGGCAAGACTACTGGAGTCGGGTGCCATTGCCTTCTCCGGAGAAAGGGAGGCACATTTACAAAACAATTTGAGATTTCTGACTCCTTCAGGCAAGGAACGTTATTATACCTTCTTTCATTAGTTATCAGTGCCTGCTGGTGATTCTATTGCATTTGATTCTCCAAAAACAGTTTGAACTTAGTATGTTTTGACAAAATCTCTCAACAAGATTATATGTTGAATGTTTATTCAAAGAAACTTTCAATGAGTTATTATTGAGTTCTTAATGCAAAGTGTTTCTGTAAAGTGAATCATATGCCCATTTAAGCAACAGGAATTTTTTTTAGAAAAAATTTCCCAAGGTAAAATTTAAGAAGATTGATAACAAGTACTAAGGTATTAGCCGTTTCCCTTCTTTTCCTTAAACTCTCTCTCTAATGTACTGAAATTACCTGATCTCAACCATCCGCAGAGTAGAATGAACTGTTCATTCTATGGGCTGCCATTTTAAAGTAATGAACCCAGTAATGGACAAGTGTAGATTGCCTTTGCAGCAAAAGCTAGTGGGTTGGAAAAAGCGAGCAATTTTCTTGTAATCTAGTGGTTACTCTGAGGAGCTAGAAGTTTGGTGGCAATTGGTGTTATTTGCTGGCACTTGCCAACCAACTGTGCATTGCCTTGTAGAGGAAAACAGTTCAGGATAGTGGGAGAAGGGAGTAGTTTATATATAAAGTGAACTCTTATAACTCCAGAAGATCAAAGCCTGAACCAGATAGGTGAGAATTGTTCACTTAGAGGGTCATCTAAGGAAAAGCTATCAAGGGGAGTTACAAAGCTTGCTAATTCTATTTAAGATTCAACACTAACCAAGGAAAAAATATATATATAGAAACCAAGGGGCTTATTTCCAAACAGTTTAAGGGAAAGTGTTACATTTGTCTTCCTTCTGTGGCAAATACCAACTATGTGGCCACATTGCTGGAAGAGGTGGGGTGGACCTCTCCACATTTTGGTATATCAGAGAGGATGACTTCCTAAGTAGATGGAGGTAATAATAATTCAGAAGGGAAGCTAGGAAACCAAGACTCTTATTACACAGTCAGGACTCAGATCCATTACAAAGAACATTCAATAAAAGAATGTGGTATAAATTTGGAAGAAAAGTAGAAATTCTGCTTTCCTGTAGCACCTCTTTAAGTATGCACAGAAGAGGAAGAGAGAACAAAGAAATGGCCCCACTGGAAAGTCAGTGGCATAGATAGCACATCCGTAAAGACTATATCTAGCATTTAAGAGAAGAGCTCTTTCCTACAGAACCCACATACAAAAGTCCCTCAACAAATATTTGTTGAATGCATAAATGATTGGATTAATAAGGAGGAATCATTCCTAAATTCTAGAAAATCTTACATTTGGGAAAAATAAGTATTTAGAGAGTGATTGACACTGTCAGTGGATCAATAGGCCAATACTGAAGTGTGCTGTTCTCTGAAGCATGGATCCAAGAAGGAACAGCCCACAGAGACAACTGTACAATATATTTTATTCAACTGGGAATCAAAACTACCACCGGAAGAGGTTGGGGAAATTTCTAAGGAATACTTCAAAGTATCCAGTAATACCAATGAGAATTAATAAATTTGGAAGAATACCAGTGCTTGCTTCAGCAGCACAGGTACTAGAATTGGAATGATACAGAGAAGATTAGCATGGCCCCTGCACAATATGACATGCAAATTCATGAAGTGCTCCATATTTTAATGTTTGTATAACTGAATCACTTTACTGTACACGTGAGGCAACACACATATTGTAAATCAACTATATCCCAATATAAAATAAGCATTAAATTTTTAAAAAGAAGACTACCAATACTTATAATGTCAAATCTCCATATAACATGGCACAGAACATGAAAAAATAAGTTGCATTTGAGGTTTTTTAAGAGGGGGAAGAAATACTGGCTCATAAGTCTTTTGGATAAAACTCAAATTTTATATAATATAAAATGCGTGCATTACTGAATAGGAACAGATTTGGGAGGAAAATAGGAAAAAAAGGTGGATTGGTCCTACATGTCTAAAGTATCTTATCATATTTCTGATAAGATATCAAAGGGATAAATGATCTGACATTGTAGGTGACTGAGAAAAAAATCAATGAAACGAATGAGATTTTAAAATAAATATAGGAAAATCAGTCGCAGAGAAAAGGACTGATTAATGAAAAATTCAAAATTTAGATTAAAATTATTTTAAATAACTGAAAAAAAATTTGACCAAATTTTAGATCCAATGACAAAATATTGAAAGTCAATGTCATTGGACACTAAAGAGAAAGCAAGGACATTAATAGATATGATATTAGGATATACTAAATCATTCCCCCAAAGTAAGTTTTCAACTATAATTGAAATAATGAATTTAAAAAAGGAAAGGGTAAAAAATAGCCACAGACAATCTATATGGATCCACAGGGAATTTCTAGGGACAGCCTAACTTCCTGGATTAATAGTTTGCAGCTGAGGCAGCTGGTGTACATTCTTCCAGGACAGAGAACAAAGGGGAAAGAGCCATGTGTTATCCTTATGCTTGTCACCTTTTGAGCGTAGAGACTCTCATTTCATCCCACCATACCTCTGATGACTTCACTCTGTAAGAACCCCTGCAGAAGGGCCAGGGGTATTCCTAACTCCTATGCTTGTCCTGTGGAACAGCGGGGCAATAGAACCACCACCACCACCGCCACCGCCGTGACCACAACTGCAGCACCATGGCCTCAGGAAACGTCTCCGTTCCCTCAGATCCCTAAGAGAACGAGCACATACTACGGAGAAATTCATCATCAGGCAAGTCAAAGCACATCAGAGGTCAGCACAGAGCCGAAAATGTATGGCCTTAGAAACCAAACAGTTTTCAATGCATTTCTATCACTATCGTGCTTGAATGCCTTGCTTAGATCCAAGCATTCTACTTCTTTCATTCATTACGGTTCCTTTCCAAGGTTCTTACTATTTGAATTCTCAAACACTGCCATTTGTTTGTGTGTGAAATATTGTATTTTATGACCTAGCACAGGGAGAAGTATCACTGTGCTTAGACCAGGGAGAAAGTGCTAATTAACAACTGTGTGGCCTCATGGCAAGTTACCTAAGTAAGGTTGTAACTAGCAAATGAAAGGTTCTGTGTGAAAGTACTTTGAAAACTAAACAGCACCATGCAGTTGTCAATCATTTAAATTTTGTAACTTTCCGAGTTGGCTGTCTATAGATTTCAGGAATTTTTTTGCTTAGCCTTTCACAGATGAAGTACTAAGAAACTGGTTCCTGTGGTGTGAAGAAGCTCCAAACGTGAGGCATCATATTGGATTTTTGCAGACCTGAGTCAAACTAGGTGTGGTTGTGAGCTGCTGTGACAATGAGCTTTTGTGTCCATTTCTAAAAGGAACCTATCTGCAACACAGGTCGCCCTCCTGCAAAAATACCTCGCCACTGAAAGCTGGCACAAGCTGGTGAAAATGACTCTGTGTCATGAAAAGCATACGGAGCGTAAGCTTACCTAATTAATAATTTTCAGGGTTGTTTTCCTTTTCCTCCGCAGCTGCTGAACAGAGTGGTTCTGATTAAGCCATACACATCGTGAGAAATGCCACTTCGCAAGGGTGCTACATTCTGTATTTCCCCCCAACTTTGATCCCTGCCCATTGGTCCCTTTGATCTCTGAACAGGATGTACAAGGGTCACTAATCAATGCTTTCCCTCATTTTTGCTCCTTAGTCTGTTAAGTGTTTATATTTAAATCATTGACTAGAACAGGTGAATATGTATGACCTGTGTCTTTTTCCCTTTGGTGTTTGTCTTCAAAAGGCAGAAGGAAAAGAAAAGCTTTACAATTTTCAACCAAGTTTTCACTAAAGGCAGAATTAAGAAGGACTGCAGATATGGCACTCATTTCTTTCTCTTTGAAAATTTGGATCAGTTTCTAGGGAGCAGGAGAAGACGGTGGAATGGAAGAATGAGACCCATGGTTAACCCATGCCCTTGTACACTAGAACTCAAGTCTCTGTTATCTCAGATAGCAATGGAGAGACACGTATATGCCATGGGCTTGGTGATGAAGCTACACCATGTGCCACCTTTTCTAAAGACTCCTCTCTCAAGAGTCAATGTGCTTAAATGGATAAGAAACTTACCACTGAGAAAAGAACTAAATATTGTCAATAGAGGAGTGCCAAAAGAAAAGTGCCATTGGAGTTTAGAAATGGGAGAGAGCCCTTGAGAGCTGCGTAACCAGAAGAGACCTCTCGCAGGAAACAGGTTTTGTTGGATCAGATTCATTACAGAGACTAGCAGCTGTGTGCAGAGTTGAAGAGATAGCAACATATAAGGACCAGGTGCCAGGCCTGGCTGACCAGAGTCACTAACAATTTGGGAAAAGACTTGTATTGACTAACAAGAAGGTATTCCTAAAAAGTGAATAATCCACATAGTTAGGCAGGAGTAGTTTTGGGTCTGAATTTTTACTTTTAAATAGTTGTGGCAAAATAGGCAATTGTGGCAAAAATAGCCACAGGTAGCTTCAATTTTGTTATCTCTAAAACGGACCAACTGTCACATACATTTCAAAGCTGTGCGTATTAAATAAAAGAAGGCATGCCCTGGTTTTCTTCTTTTCTCCTTCTCTCCTTTCCTTATCTTTATGAACTTGATGATTTCAACAGTAATGGTCCATACAATTGTCAAATGAATATCTCTATTACATGCAGATATTTTTAGACCATGCCTACTCTTTATAAACATATAAAGAATCAATTCTTGTTTGAAGGTGATATATTTATTACTATCCATCATCCCTTCTCCCATCTTCCAATTTTTATTAGAACAGAGAAGACAAGGGCAGATGTCAGCAGTATTGAATTACTCTATGGGATATTCTGGTTTTCATATTATTCAGTACCAACAGCTCATCAAATCAGACATGGCAGGTGGCTGATTATTGAACTATTTTTCCCCTGATTCAGTATATTTTCTTCTAAGGTAGCCTAAATCCTTAAAATTTGAGCAAAAGAAAAAAAAAAGGTAGTTAAAATTCCATTGTTCCATATGAAGAATTACAGCAAAAACCACTTAAATTTTCTACTTTCATAGAATAACAAATTCATAGTCTGTTGGATCTGGGAATTTGAGGTCTAAATGACACTTGCAAGTTACTGTGGTTTTAATAACATCCGTTTTCGGATGAGGAAACTGAGTCTCAGAATGGTTTTATGATTAGCCCAGAAGAGTTTAGCTAATTAATTTCCAGACTTTCTATCCTGTGTGCTTCTCCCTGGATCAAGAATTTCTCATTTGTTAAATAAAGCAGTTATCACTGAGGGTTCATCCAGCTTTAATTTCTATGATTTCTTTCTCTGCAAATCTTAGGGAAAAAAAAAAAAATCAAAGCCTAAAGAGCAAGTGGCAGTACTCTAATTTGAGCTCACGAAGGACCACACTAGACTAGTCCTCTGTGGTTCCAATGTTAAGTGCTAAATGGCAGAGCAAGTTAATGCCCTGGTTGTTTGCCTCTGGAGGTAAAAATACATCTGTAGGTCTCAGCCAAGTTCCTGTGGAGATTTGTCCACATCCCCAGAATACCACACACATTTGGCAAGAATGGCAGATTATGTCCAAGCAGGGCCCAGATCTTGAATAGCAAGAGTATTTCGAGTAAAGAACAACAGACTGTGCAAAGCTCTCATTCTTAGGTATGCCATTTATCTCCCTAAATTTCTGTAAAATCCTCTTCCTCTTTTTTTTTTTTTTTCCTGGCTCTCCCCACCCCACATTCCAAACTCTACAAAAACCTTTCATCTTAAGTTAAATTGCTGTTGTTGCTTAGTCGCTCAGTTGTGTCCGACTCTTTTGAGAACCCAGAGGCATCCGCTAGGCTCCTCTGTCCATGAGATTTCCCAGGCAAGAATACTGGAGGGTATTGCCATTTCCTTCTCAGGGGATCTTCCCAACCCAGGGATCAAACTCAGGTCTCCTGCATTAGAGATGAGCTCTTTACTCACTGAGACACCAAGGAAGCCCAAGAATATTGGAGTGGATAGCCTAAGCCTTCTCCAGGGGAATCTTTCGATCCAGGAATTGAACCGAGGTCTCCTGCAGTGCAGGAGGATTCTTTACCAGCTGAGATACCAGGAAAGCTAAGTTATATGAAAGATACGATAATAATCACAAGTAAGCACTCATCTCTTCCTTGCTTTTTCTTCTTTCCTTTTTCTATATTTTCCAAATTTTCTCTAAAAGGACAGTGTCTATTCCTGTCTTCTTCCCATTATTTTTCCCCTCTCTCTTTCTCTCCTTTCCACTTGCCCACTGTATGTGTGTGAGCTTGTATGTTCATGTGTATGTCTGTGCCTGTGGATATCTGTTTGGGTTTCTAAAACTGTATAGATAGGCATTTTTGTTTAACACATGTAAAAAACGAGAGAGAGAAATTGTAAAGAAGGAAACATGTGCGGCTGGTGCTGTCATCTCATCTCATAGAACGTATTTCTCTTCCTGCTTGACAAGCCGTGCCCTGGTCCTGCCTCCTTGGCTGGGCTTCCTTCAACTCTCCCAACTCATTAATTGGTTATTTAACCTATATTCTATGTCAGTACTAGGTCAGTCTTATTTGGAAATGTTCCTGTGCTCAGTACACATGATTCTCCAGGTGTATTCCACAAAACACTCATCCACAGGAATGCTTCTTGAAGGAGAAGAGAGTTGGGTAGTCAAATCTGAGATGAGATTGTAGCAGCTAAAACCCAGTCTCTGGTTCCTCTGCCTTTTCTAAAACCAGCTTGAACATTAGGGAGTTCACGGTTCATGTACAGCTAAAGCCTGGCTTGGAGAATTTTGAGCATTACTTTACTAGCATGTGAGATGAGTGCAATTGTGCAGTAGTTTGAGCATTCTTTGGCATTGCCTTTCTTTGGGATTGGAATGCAAACTGACCTTCTCCAATCCTGTGGCCACTGCTGAGTTTTCCAAATTTGCTGGCATATTGACTGCAGCACTTTCACAGCATCATCTTTCAGGATTTGAAACAGCTCAACTGGAATTCCATCACCTCCACTAGCTTTGTTCATAGTGATGCTTTCTAAGGCCCACTTGACTTCACATTCCAGGGTGTCTGGCTCTAGATGAGGGATCACACCATCGTGGTTATCTGGGTCGTGAAGATCTTTTTTTGTATAGTTCTTCTGTGTATTCTTGCCCCCTCTTCTTAATATCTTCTGCTTCTGTTAGGTCCATACCATTTCTGTCCTTTATGGAGCCCATCTTTGCATGAAATGTTCCCTTGGTATCTCTAATTTTCTTGAAGAGATCTCTAGTCTTTCCCATTCTGTTGTTTTCCTCTATTTCTTTGCATGATCACTGAGGAAGGCTTTCTTATCTCTCCTTGCTGTTCTTTGGAACTCTGCATTCATGTCCTTATATCTTTCCTTTTCCCCTTTGCTTTCCACTTTTGTTCTTTTCACAGCTATTTGTAAGGCCTCCCCAGACAGCCATTTTGCTTTTTTGCATTTCTTTTCCATGGGGATGGTCTTGATCCCTGCCTCCTGTACAATGTCACGAACCTCAGTCCATGGTTGATCAGGCACTCTATCTATCAGATTTAGTCCCTTAAATCTATTACTCACTTCCACTATATAATCATAAGGGATTTGATTTAGATTGTACCTGAATGGTCTAGTGGTTTTCCCCACTTTCTTCAATTTAAATCTGAATTTGGCAATAAGGAGTTCATGATCTGAGCCACAGTCAACTCCTGGTCTTGTTTTTGCTGATTGTATAGAGTTTCTCCATCTTTGACTGCAAAGAATATAATCAATTTGATTTCAGTGTTGACCATCTGGTGATGTCCATGTGTAGAGTCTTCTCTTGTGTTGTTGGAAGAGGGTGTTTGCTTTGATCAGGGCATTCCCTTGGCAAAACTCTATTAGCCTTTGCCCTGCTTCATTCTGTATTCCAAGGCCAAATTGGCCTGTTACTCCAGGTGTTTCTTGACTTCCTACTTTTGCATTCCAGTCCCCTGTAATGAAAAGGACATCTTTTCTGGGTGTTAGTTCTAAAAGGTCTTGTAGGTCTTCATAGAACTATTCAGCTTCGGCTTCTGCAGCATTACTGGTTTGGGGCATAGACTTGGAATACTGTGATATTGAATGGTTTGCCTTGGAGACGAATAGAGATCTTTCTGTCGTTTTTGAGATTGCGTCCAAGTACTGCATTTCAGACTCTTTTGTTGACCATGATGGCTACTCCATTTCTTCTAAGGGATTCCTGCCCACAGTAGTAGATATAATGGTCATCTGAGTTAAATTCACCCATTCCAGTCCATTTTAGTTCGCTGCTTCCTAGAATGTCGACGTTCACTCTTGCCATCTCCTGTTTGACCACTTCCAATTTGCCTTGATTCATGGACCTAACATTCCAGGTTCCTATGCAATATTGCTCTTTACAGCATTGGACCTTGCTTCTATCACCAGTCACATCCACAGCTGGGTATTGTTTTTGCTTTGGCTCCATCCCTTCATTCTTTCTGGAGTTATTTCTTCACTGATCTCCAGTAGCAATTTGGGCACCTACCGACCTGGGGAGTTCCTCTTTCAGTATCGTATCATTTTGCCTTTTCATACTGTTCATGGGGTTCTCAAGGCAAGAATACTGAAATGGTTTGCCATTCCCTTCTCCAGTGGACCACATTCTGTCAGACCTCTCCACCATGACTCGCCCATCTTGGGTGGCCCCACACGACATGGCTTAGTTTCATTGAGTTAGACAAGGCCGTGGTCCATGTGATTAGATTGACTAGTTTTCTGTGATTATGGTTTCATTGTGTCTGCCCTCTGATGCCCTCTCGCAACACCTACCGTCTTACTTGGGTTTCTCTTACCTTGGACCAGAGGTATCTCCTCACCACCGCCCCTCCTGACCTTGAATGTGGAGTAGCTCCTCTCTGCTCTCCTGCACCCACACAGCCACCACTCCTTGGATGTGGTATAGCTCCTCCCAGCTGCCACCCCTGGCCTCGGGTGGGGGGTATCTCCTCCCAGCCTGACCTTGGACGTGGGGAGCTCCTCTTGGCTGCTCCTGTGCCGTCACAGCCTGGCACTCTCGGCCACCACCCCTGACCTCGGACATGGGGTAGCTCCTTTCGGCCACCCCTCCTGACCTCAGACATGGGGTAGCTCCTCTCAGCTGCTTCTGCTGTCTGAGCCAAGTAGTTGGTGGCTCAAATGGTTAAGTGTCTGTCTATAATGTGGGAGACCTGGGTTCAGTCCCTGGATTGGGAAGATCCCCTGGAGAAGGAAATGGCAATCCACTCCAGTACTATTGCCTGGAAAATCCCACGGACAGAGGAGCCTGGTAGGCTACAGTCCATGGGATCGCAAAGAGTCAGACACGACTGAGTGACTTTACTCCTTAGCTTAGCTCTCCACAACTCTCCTTAGCTTAATGCTCCTTAGCTCAGCCCTCCTCAGCTCAGCTCTTCATAGCTCTCCTTAACGTAGCTCGCTTTAGCTCAGCTCCCCATAGCTCAGCCCTCTTTAGCTTAGCTCTCCTTAGGGTAGCTCAGCCCCCCTTTTCTAAGCTCTCCTTAGCCAAGCTCAGCATGCCTTAGCTCTCCTTAGCCAAGCTCAGCATGCCTTAGCTCTCCTTAGCTTACATCTCCTTAGCTTAGTTCTCTTTATCTTAGCTCTTTTGTGTGTGTGTGTGTGTGTGTGTGTGTGTGTGTGTAATAAAGTTTTATTAAAGTGTAAAGGAGATAGAGAAAGCTTCTGACATAGACATCAGAAGGGGGTAGAAAGAGTACCTTTCTCCAAGTACTTTTCAAAATTCTCCAAGTCAGGCTTCAGCAATACGTGAACCGTGATTTTCCCAATGTTCAAGCTGGTTTTAGAAAAGGCAGAGGAACCAGAGGTCAAATTACCAACATCTGCTGGATCATCGAAAAAGCAAGAGAGTTCCAGAAAAACATCTATATCTGCTTTATTGACTATGCCAAAGCCTTTGACTGTGTGAATCACAATAAACTGTGGACAATTCTGAAAGTGATGGGAATACAAGACCACCTGACCTGCCTCTTGAGAAACCTATATGCAGCAACAGTTAGAAGTGGACATGGAACAACATACTGGTTCCAAATAGGAAAGGGAGTACATTAAGTCTGTATCTTGTCACCCTGCTTATTTAACTTATATGCAGAGCACAGCATGAGAAACACTGGGCTGGAGGAAGCACAAGTTGAAATCAACATTGCCAGGAGAAATATCAATAACCTCAGATATTCAGATGACACCACCCTTATGGCAGAAAGTGAAGAGGAACTTAAAAGCCTCTTGATGAAAGTGAAAGAGGAGAGTGAAAAAGTTGGCTTAAAGCTCAACATTCAGAAAATGAAGATCATGGCATCTGGTCCCATCACTTCATGGGAAATAGATGGGGAAACAGTGGAAACAGTGTCAGACTTTGTTTTTTGGGGTTCCAAAATCACTGCAGATGGTGATTGCAGCCGTTGAAATTAAATGACGCTTACTCCTTGGAAGGAAAGTTATGACCAACCTAGATAGTATATTCAAAAGCAGAGACATTACTTTGCCGACTAAGGTCCGTCTAGTCAAGGCTATGGTTTTTCCAGTGGTCATGTATGGATGTGAGAGTTGGACTTCAAAGAAAGCTGAGTACCAAAGAATGGATGCTTTTGAATTGTGGTGTTGGAGAAGACTCTTAAGAGCCCCTTGGACTGCAAGGAGATCCAACCAGTCCATTCTGAAGGAGATCAGCCCTGGGTGTTCTTTGGAAGGAATGATGCTAAAGCTGAAACTCCTTACTTTGGCCACCTCATGCGAAGAGTTGACTCACTGGAAAAGACTTTGATGCTGGGAAGGATTGTGGGCAGGAGGAGAAGGGGACCACAGAGGATGAGATGGCTGGATGGCATCACTGACTCGGAAGTGAGTTGGAGTAAACTCCGGGAGTTGGTGATGGACAGGGAGGCCTGGCGTGCTGTGATTCATGGGGTCGCAAATAGCTGGACACGACTGAGCGACTGAACTGAACTGAACTGAACCCACTCGGATCCCTGGTCCAAAACAAAGCAAGCAAACAGAAACAGAGAGTTCTTGCCATATTTGGGAAAATTTCAGTGTGACCTAGATACTAGAACATACCAGAAATTATTGTTATGCTTTTCAGGTTTAATTATCTTAATGCAGTTATTTAGAAAAGTGCTTTTAATCTTAAAAGATATATTCTATGCTTAAAACTGAAGTACTTCAAGAGTTATGATGCCTGAGACTTGCTTTCAAAGGGCTTTGATAATAGTAAATTTACCATTCATATTTAAAATAGTTTGTTTATATAAACAATGTAGCTTCCAAAAAATGCTTATTATATATCTAGATATTATATATACTTACTTTTTATATAATACATGCCTATATGTTATCTATAAATGCATGTCTATATATTAACATAAATATATATACAGAAAATGTTTATTGTATATAAAATGCTTGTGCATAAATTATATTTATATATTAGATATAAATATGTAATATGTGTACAGTTTACCCTCAGACAATATGGGGGCTACAGTGGAAAATCTGCCTGCAACTTTACAGTCCATCATCTGTATCCCTAACTTTGAATTCACAGATTCATCCAACCACAGGTCATGTAGTACTGTAGTATTTATTGAAAGAAAACCCACATATAAGTAAATCTGCACAGTTCCACCATGTGTTGTTCGAGGGTAAAGTATATATTATACATACTAAATGTATGACTATAATATCTAAGTATATAGATTTTTTAAATGGGACCATATGTTGCTTATATAAATATATCAGTAAATTTATAATACAACACACACAAAGTATTGCTGTGAAGATTAAGTAAACACATTTTTATTTTCTGGAATACACATACTTATTTTTGAAACCACTTGAAAGTAGGTTGCATGCTGAATTCTGACCAGCTTGGAGGAGGAAATGGCAACCCCCTCCAGTATTCTTGCCTGGAGAATCCCATGGACAGAGGAGCCTGACAGATTACAGTCCTAGGGTCACAAAGAGCCCGACACAACTGAAGCAACTTAGCGCATAGATACAGAGCATTTGGGGGTACTGAAGAAGCAGTTTGGAGAGTTGAGGAAGAGAATAGTGTTAGTTAACAGGAGAGCATACCTCTTCGTGGATAACTGCATTGGCCTAAAAGAAAACACCCTTACCCATTAGACTTTTTGATACAGGAAGGAAATACGTGAGAGGCAGGGAAGCCGGCGGGGTGGGGGGCAAGCTGCTCATAGCCCAGTTTGGGGACTTCTAGACTTTCACAGGAAGTACCTCTTTCCTTACCGCACCCCTTAAACTACTGCTTACAGGGAGCACACTACTAATTGCACGGTGGTAAGGGCTGGGATGCATGATGAAAAGGTTTGTTTTTGGAAAGAAACTTCCTTATTTCACTTAGGTTCTTATGAAAGAGGTTTCTGATGCGGGCAAATAAGCCAAACAAACAAAGCCTTCAAACATCTAGGAAAAAAGCAGAATTAAAATATTAGATGGTCACTTTAAAAAGATTTTTTTTAAGTGACTCTGTAATGTGACTACGATAAGTAAGGAGTTGCTATTTTATTTTACTCTTTCGTGCCTTAGGGGAGAGAGGTTGAGACTATATCTGCTTTTGGAAAACCACTCTGAGGTGGTTTCTGTTTGAAGCCTTAGGCAAATTACATGACTTTAGTTAACTACCTTTGTTTCCCCGTTTATGAGATGGAGATAACAATGTCAATTTAGCTGAGAGAGTCTTTGTGAATTATAAACTACTCAAAAGAGTAATTATAAACTACTTTGTAAATACAAAGTGCTATATAAATGCTTAATAATAGTCCTTTGAGCTACATGCCACCCCCTAATGGGAACTTATTAAGGAGTTCCTGTTTAGCTTGGATTAATTCTTTAAAAAAATTTTTTTTCACCTTAAATGAAGCAAGGTACCAACTGGGAAATCAGCAAGCATAATCGTAGAATATTTTCATAATTCAGGAAACATGAAATCCAGGGATTGTGCGCCATCCTTCCTTGCAGTATCTGCTTTTCTTAAAACAGAACAGAAATTAACTTCAAAAGGTGTCCTGCAGCCTGAGGAGGAACAAGAAGATCGGAACCCTAAGCACAGGCTCTCCTTGAAATTTCTTAGAACCAGAGAATTCTTTCTCTGCGTAATTTAATGGAACAGAACAAAAGCATCCCACTAAGATGGCACAGGAAAAAAGGGCCTAAACTCTAATATAAACATGTATATAATGAAGCAGGTATCAGGAATTATATCAGGTTCCTTTGAAAATTATATGATTTAATCCCCACATCTACTTTTTGAGGGAGACATTATGTTTCCCAAATTATAGATGAGAAAACTGAGGCTCTGGGTAGCAAGTAATTTACTAAAGCTCACACGACTGGTACATGGCAGAACTAGGATTTGATTACAGGTATTTTCTCTATACAGAATTTCCTTGGATGGGAACATAAATTAAAAACTAAACCACATAAATTAAAAACTTAACCACGGAATGTGCAAACTAAAGACACTTGCTTTGGGCATTGTTTATTATGAAATACTTTACATTCTTACCTTTCCATATAAGTCTCTGTGGTTGCATAATAAATATTTCTTGTTGAACATGATACTGTGAATAAGCACATCTACCAATGTAGTAGAAACTCCAGTGTTATCTGCTTATGTTTCTTTCCTCAAACTTTCTTATGATTATTAAATATTAACTGAACTTTATATTGACAATTTACTATCCTATTTTGCATTAGTGGCATTTTATGAGAAATTAAAGAGTGGAGCAAAGATACAGAATTAACTCTAGAGAGATACACAATTCAAAATTTGAGTTAGACAAGCATAAAAGTGCTAAGCACTGGGTTTAAAAAACAATGTTAGTTGACTAAGTAATCATATCTTATGCAGGATCAATTAAAACACCATTTAAAAATGCTCCCATTTCCTTGCAGAGATTGAATTAATGTATATAAATGGCAGAAAAGATATCATTTCTTTATTTCCATTTTCTTCTCAATTCAGTAGAGGGAGGAGGGAATTGAAATCTGAAATTTAAAGAAAGCACAGAGCCCTAAGAAGTAGGTGTAATCTTATGGACCCAGATGAATCACACTCAAGAGACTGGGAGAGTTTAGAAATAAGGCTAAATTGGAGAAGCGTATTCCTGAAGCTGTGAAATATGAAATTTACATAACTGTCAGAAAAAATTTCAAAACAGGTGATGAAATCAACGTTTTGTAAGTGCTTACTAGGAGCAATCATGGATTCATTAAAAACATATGCAGGCCTGTGTTTATTAGTAGTATTGATTATCATCATTAGATCAGCAAATTAAGGAAATGGTGTTAATATGGTAAATTTTTATTTTAACAATACAGTGATGGAAGTTGAACATTGTTTCTCTAGAAGGCTGAAGATAAATAACGAGAAACCAGAGTATATGATTTAATGGCACCATCGTCACAATCCCCGGGCAAGAGCACAAGCGTAAGAAGACAAGAATTCGTGTGCCTGTGTGGTCATTAGCACTGTCCACTACCTCAAAGGAAAGATGCTCATTCCTAAAGACACTTCACTGCCATCTGCTGGGAAGTAAAACAGCTGTAGAAATCTAAGACCATGGCATGGAGAGTGCCTCCTAGAGTTGTGCAAAGCTATGGTACATAATCATAAGCAGTAACCATTTGTCTGAAAAGCCTATAGACTGAATGCCAGCTATTGTTATTTATCTTACTCCCTCAAGCTGCTTACTAAATGAAAACATTTACTTGTTTCTTTAGCTCAGTGACCTCCAAATTTCGTTTATTTCCCACTCTTTTCAATATGTGTATATTTATCCATAAAATACTATTGCATGATAAACAATATAAAACATGAAGATGGAATTTTTAAATAATAAAAAAATAAGTATAGACAGAAGTTCTCATACTTTTTTCCCATACTCTACTTAGAAGACTACTGATTAAGGTCCCGTAAACTCCTAATTGCAGGATGATGACAGTTCTTGATCCTTGTCAGACAAAGAAATTCTTTTCTGCCACAACCCTATCTGAATGTGTATACGTCTGTGTGCACAGATGAGTGTGTACTCACCTAAGTGAAAATGCATGGGTCAGGTGATCATTCAGGAGCTATAACAGATGTTTTTCTTAGAATACCTACAATTCTGCATGAGGATGGCCTGAAAAGTATCCTGCAGATAATGATGACTCTGGTTCCCTTACATCCTGTTCTCTGTCACTTACAAGGAGAACAGAAAAAGAGCCCTCTGATTCATTCCACTCTCTTAAGTACAGTACAAAAAGCAAGTCATATTCATTATCACTGTCTAAATCACTGGGTATATAGCAAAACAAACAGTTTTATATTTTATCCTATTCTCTTTTCTGAATAATGGCAAGGTTTACATGTATACTATTGAATCAGAAAGCATGGGATTGATGTCTTTCTCTGTTATTTAGTACATTTTGTAACCTTTAACATTAAGGTTCTCTAAATTCCCGTAGGTTCACTTTCCTTTATAAAAGGATGAATGTGTATCCTGCAAATACAGCCCCTTGTTTTGTTGTGAGAATTAAATGTGATAATAAATTCAAGGTACTTTGGGGCTTCCCTGGTGGTCTAGTGGTTAAGAATCTGCCTGCCAATGCAAGGGGACACAGGTTCCATCCCTGGTCCAGGAAGATCCCACGTGCCACAGAGCAACTAAGCCCGTAGGCCATAACTACTGAGCCTGTTAGAGCCTGAGAACCACGACCTCAGAAGCCTGCCCTCTCTAAAGCCCGTGCTCCACAAGAGAAGCCACTACGATAAGAAGCCTGCACACCGCAACAGAGTAGTCCCTGCCTCCCGCAACGAAGACCCACCCCAGCTAGAGATAAATACATAAAATGTAAGGTACCTCCTACAATGACAAGCGCCATGGTTAATCTCAATAAATATTAACTATTCTAATTAACATGATTATTGCAGTAGAGTTATCTGGATCTCTGCTCCAAAATTTTTACAGTCAAATGTTTTTCAGAATTCAGTAACTTTCAGATGACCTTTCTGAATTTTGATTTGTAGAGACGAGATTGTGGTACCATATTGCTATCCACAGTACTTAAAATTGTGCTCAAAATCAAAACTTGATAACAAATATCCACCCACTTCAGTCTTTAATTTGCTTATAGAAACCTTAAACTCTTTTTAAAACATTCTGGCCCCTTTGCTTTTCAGCTGAGCTCCATTATTTGCCTGATAAGAATCATCTCGGTTGCTTATTAAAAACATAGATTCCAAGGGCTGTCTTAAGAGAGTTTGCAATTCAGTAGATGTGAAAGCAGGGCCCCTAAATCTGTTCTTCAAGCCAACACTTCCAGATACTCTTTACCATAGACCACATTTGGAAACCCTGCCTTACTAGACATCTCAACCTGTGGGCCCCCTTTACACAGAGTCTGAATCTAGAGATACACGGCTCTGACAGCATTCCACCATGAGTCCTAAGACATTCTCTTCCTCCGTCTCCCATTCTTTGATTCTGTGCATCTGGCCAGCTTTAGTGGCTATTCCTTCCTCTTGCATCTGAAGTCTGTTTTGCTAGAAACTCTAGTCTGTTCCTCCAAGCCGAGGCTTCCCTCCCTTCTTGCGGTTCTGCCACTGGCAGGTTGCCCCCGGACCCTCTCTCCTTTGGCAGTCTCATCTCCTTCTTCTCATGGATAAACTTATGAAATGTGGATGTTCTCAAAATCTACACAGTGGTTTCAAAGCCATTGGAAGAGATTCATGTAGAGAATTTCGCTATCATCTGATTGGGAAATTTATAGTGGTTTTGAGCAAGGCTCTGACTTTTAACTCCCCCTTTTTTATTGAGTTTAAATGAAGATGAGAATGAAGGCCTTTTAAACACATGGATGATACAGATCTTGGGGATATAATGAACAATGATACCTGAGAAATTAGTTCAAAATATTCTCACAAGCTGGAATACTGTCCACAAAATATCCAAAAGGTAAAGTTAATTGGGGTGAATATATCTCTGTAATAAGAGCATTAACTCATATCTCTGAAGAATTAGAGGCAAAAATTAAACAAGAAACAGAAATGGGAGATCCAGCTTGATATTAATGCATTTATGCAACCAATCAAATAAATATTTAGTGGTTATCTACTATCCGCCAGAAATATACATCTCAAATTACCAATTAAAGGTGAAATATTTCTCAAGACCATGATTCAAACAGAATTACACCTTGGAAAAATATATACAGATATACACATGCATTTTTATTTGTTGAATATTAAAATAACTGCCAAAATTATACCATTATTAAAAACTTCTTTTGAAATATTTTGAGACTCACTGAAGTTTCAAAAATAATAGAGAGAATTACTATATCTACTTTATTCAGATTCACCAGTCTTAAACATTTTGCTACTTGCATTCCCTTTTTGATACATACATACATAATACATCCATTAATGTATAATATATACATTCTATAGCATAATATATCATATAATAATACTATCATACATGGTATATTTCTAGTATATATTATATATACTATATATCCATTTAAATTATATAGTATAATTATGTATTTATATATTACATAAAGATTTACATATGTACATAATACAATTTTTCCTGATGCATATCTTGATAGTTTCATGTGTATTTTCTAAGAATGTGAATATTCTTTTCTTAGGAGTTATGTCCAATATTTATCATCAATGCAATAATTTTAAATCAAATCTATCATTCCTTTTCCAATTTTGTCAATTTTTCCAATAATGAATTTAAGAGTTTCTCCACCCTTCAATCAGGATCATATTTTATACGTAGTTGTCAGGTTCCTTAGTTCGCTTGAATCTGGAAGAGTTACCCACTTTAGCATTACCGATTTTTTTCATTTTTAGCTTCATAATCTTGGCATTTTTTAAGAACACAGTCCAGTCATTTTATAAAGTGTTCCTTCCCTGGGTCTGCCTGACATTTCCTCTTTCAGTTCATATTTTCTTTCAGAAATAGCATGTAGATGACTCTATATCCTTCTGAAGGAGCCACATTTGGAGTCATGCTAGACCCACCAGCACCTTGATTATGATATCTTTTTCAATCATCTACTTAGAATTTTGTTCTGTTTTCCGCTGACTAGTTACTGTTTTTCCCTTTGCAACTAGTAAGTATTCTGTGAGGGGTCATTTCAAAATCATGTCTTTATCCTGATCTTCATCAATCTTTTCTCTATAAATTTACTATTCATTCATGAGAATCTTTACTCTGAAGATAAGCAAAACAGCATTTTTTTCAACTCTGCTACATCTTCAACAAGTATAGGGTTAATAGTCTGAAAATTAAAAAACCTTCTCTTCTCTCCCATTTTTCTATTGGTCTGGCTAGCTATATGTTATCAGTATCATAAATTACTACTGTTTTCCAGTGAGCTATAATTCCTTATTTTCCTTAATTATATTACTTATTTTTAATGCCAAATATTCCTAACTTTTTTATTTAAATTAAGTAAATAATTATAATCACATTGTACATTTGTGGTTCATCCCTTGCTTTCACAGTATTTTCATAGAACTTAATTTGCTCCTTCACAGAAGTTGTAAAATCCAGTGGGACAAGGGATTAAATTCATGAAAGTATTCCAGAGCAAACAACTTTTAGGTTCTAAATTAGAAACAAATTTCTTAGGATTGGGCATTGATTGATTTTTGACTGGTCACAAGAAAGAGAAGCAAGGGGGAAAAAAAGTATAGCAGCATTCAAAAGCCTCTTTCCAAAGTGGGTATTTATATTTGCTTAAATAATTTTTGAAAATCTCCCCATCTTTGTAAACAAAAATCAATGCTTACATAACTACTGAGTAAAAAATTCTATTTTATCATATCATTTCAAATTTTTTAATTATTTGGATTTGAAAAATATGATCATTTATATATAAGTATGAATATAGAAGAGTTCTTTGTGAAAATCAACAAAGCAGTTATAAGAAATAAGGTAAGTCATATTCTTTACCTTAAATACTTTTTATAATTCATCAGTCCAATTATAGAATGAGTAATGAATTCTGGGCTAGCTTTGTTTTCAAATTTTTTTAAGGTTCTTTAGGGGGGAAATCAAATATTTTAAATTCAAATAGATAGTGTATTTATGGGGTCTTCTCAAATTTGAATAAATTAGATTTGTTATCAATACCAAAGTATTGATTCAGGGCTTTAGTTAATTGGCAGCCAACTGAACATGGATCACTATAATGATACCTACAAGTTGTCATAAAATTATGAAAGTTATATAATAAATGCATATATGTCCAAAATTATAAAAGCACGAGCATAAATACATTAAAAAGAGAATTGCTAACCAATACCTATCTGTCTGCAAAGGAGGTTAAATTTCCATGGTGGTCAATCCCAAGAAGAACGCTGTTCTCTCTCCCTTATACTGAATACGCTTGGTGCGGTTTAGAGATAGGAAGTCGGTGATAAATAAACTTCTGCTTTGGCAGAGTTTACACAATATTGTATAGTGTTGCTGTACATTCCATTTTAGTCGGTTTCAAGTCTCTCAGTCCCATTTGAAAGGCAGGTCCTTGGCTCGCCTAGAAAAGGAGCGGTCACAGCTCATTCACCTACTGAGGAAAGTTTACATTTATCTTTTCATGATCTATACTTTCTACTTGTTCAAAAAGATTCTTACTGAAATTGTTACACACTGAACATTCCCAGTGTCATAGACTATAATGTTGGAAACAAAAGGATTATGACCTCTTTCAGCAGGCTTCCTGCTAGATCAGAGCAGGAAGGGGAGGTGGATTATATGGAGAAAAGACCTTGTTTGAAACATTAATCTTTGGTAATTAGTAATTGAGGAAGGAAATAGAATACATGAAAGTTAAATTAGCTTCTGCAAAAACAAGTGATGTCTAAAGCTGATTGAGTCAGATAATTTATCTTCTAAAATTAAATAACTAAAATTGTAAAAAGGAAAATTCTAAACATTATTTGTCAACTTCATAGGAAACCATCTGAATCAAAAGACTCGGAGAAGCTTTTTATATCACAAACGTTCCTGTGGCGTGTATTTTATTGTATTGTATTTTTATTGTATTCTATTGTATTATAATCCAATGTTTATTTTTCAGCAAGAAACAGCTATTAAAATTAATATTTCTTCAGATGCCAGGAGAACAGAAAAGTAAAGGTATCTGAGCTCAGATTATTGTATTTCAAAGGTATTTTACAGGGCTTCCCTGGTGGCTCAGAAAGTAAAGAATCTGCCTGCAATGCAGGAGACCCAGGTTTGAACCCTGGGTTGGGAAGATCCCCTGGAGAACGAAATGGCAACCCACTCCAATATTCTTGCCTGGAAAATTCCATGGACAGAGGAGCCTGGCAGGCTACAGTTCATGGGGTCACAAAAAGTCAGACACGACTGAGCGACTAACACACACTTTCTTAAAGGTTTAGGATTAACTTCCCTTCCTTGTTCTCAATGCTGTCTCTTTTCAAAACATGTCTCCATACATCACAAATAAGCCATATTTACTCCCCTCATCTTTTACTTTTTGTCTGTTTTGTAAGCATGTATCTGGGTTTGGGAAAGAGTCAAACTGAACCTTCTAAAACCTGAATAACAATAGTTTCCAATAGGCTCTCATTAAAAATAATCTCTTCAAAATGTGGAAATTTCGGTGCTGAAAAAGATAAACCACTAGCTGCTAAATTTGCAATTCAAAAAAGGTAAATTCAAGATGTGTCAGATTTAACAAAGTCACTACTGGGAGACCAATTTCAGAGATAAAAGATAAAAGCCCAGCAATCCACTTTACCCCCAGCAGTTCAATGAAAGCTGTGTGACTCCCAGTGCTTCATCAGGTAACTACAAAGTAGTTTCCTCCCAGGGAATTCTGTTATTTTGTGGATTCTACAATATCTGACTGTGGAATGAGAAAGGCCTGTTTGAATATGATAAATTATATCTGGAACTCCCTATGTTCAGTTCTAATGCATAACCACTGGCAAACTACAACTAGTAATACCTGAACTCAAACATTCATAGACCAGGCGTTCTGCAGAGTGCTTGGGAATTTGCATTACTCATAAATTTGCCACTTTCTCCTCAGTGTTTGCCTGATTCTCCTTTCTCATTACTGTTTCAACTTATAACTTCATTATCAGAGTCCTTCATTTTTTTAAAATCTGTGTGTGTTTAAGGTTCTGAACCACATTATAATAGGCAAAACCAAATGTCCTTCCAGTGATTTTTCAGGCAATCAAGAATTACCTTTGCCGATCATCTTAATTATTCAATTGTCAGTCAGGCATTTCAGTGATTGCTTAGTGAACTTTTTTCTTATAGGTAGGATTCTGAAATTCGTACTAAGGGATTCATTAAAATTGTGGGCCAGAACGCACTCATTCCTTTTAATCAAATGAGTTCTATGCCTAAACAACAAATGTAACGTCCAAAGTTTGCATCCTTGGAGATAGTCTAGGAGACAGACGGAAAAGTTATAAACAGACCTGTGAATTGCTTTGCTGAACACAGATTTGCTTTGAAGATTTCCCGGAATCTTTTTGACTGGTAAGCCACTCATGACACAAGAAAGCAAGTTTACCATGCAAACCTTAACCAGATACTAGCTACAATGGAGAAACCTCAACAAATTTAGATGTGCAGTTCAGATAATTCCCTTCAAAGTTCAGATAATTGCCCAAAGCTTATTTAAATCTATGGAGAAACTATCCAGTTCTTCACCCCATCTCATCGTTTCTTCTTTCTTCCATAATCCTCCCTATTCCCACTCTGATCTTTTTGTCATTCTCCAGATCACACTACTTTAAACTTCCCTATTTTATTCTGATTTTCCACCTCTCTTTTGAAAAGATCTCACTGCACTGGCAAGTTTCTTAAATCAGAATGTAATGGATTTCCTTGTCATGCCTCTCTTATGTATCCAGTGTATTCAAAAGTCAGATCTTAGGAAACTTCATTAGTCCATTTCTAGGAAAAAAAAATAGCTTTTTTAAAAAAAGATTCTAATGGGAAGTTGTGATTCAAGCACCTACCTTCCAAATGTTGCTATGAAAACAAAAATATATTGACTGGCCAATGGAAACATTCACGACTACCTGTAAATCTAAGACATTTGTCTTGCCACTGTTTCAAAATGTCAAATGAATAACTGTGAATAATGTTTAGGATTCACATTCAAATAATTCACATTCGAATACAATATTCCTCACATTTAACTTTCTGAAATAATCTTACAATTGGTTTTGGAAGAGGGGGGCAAAAAACTCTTTGATCTTTATGTTCGAAAACAGCCACCAAGCCCTTGGAAAACAAGATAAGAGTCTTACCCTTCCGATAAAAGGAAACACATTTTAATCAGACACCGTCACTCTCTGTCTTGATAAAACGTAGTTGTACTGTTCTCCTAAACAATCAGCAAAGGTCCTAGGATTTGGATTCCGATAGTGCAGTCTGTTTGACAATCAGTAAACTGCTTCCCACTAAACCTGTAAGGGCAGTTATATGTGAATATTATTCATTCACATTATTCACATACATTAAATAAATATTGATTGAGGATCAATTAAATACATATCAAGTGCTCTTCAAAGACTTTTACCCATATAATGGGGATAAAGCATTTTCAGAAACAATTATAATGCAGGATGGAAAGCGGACATATCCTAAGACAGGGACAGAATGAGAGCCGGGAGCACATACAGAAACAGAGATCACATCTAGTAGAGAAAATCTCTCAGAAGAGGTGCATTGAAGCTGGATTTTGAATGAATGGATAGGATTTAAATATCTAGGAGTGTCTAGGGAGAAAAATGCTGGAAACTAAGTCGCCAGCACTGCCAATATGAACTGAAGAGCACCACACAGGCTTAAATCAAGTAATTTAGGTTAATTGGTACACAGAGTATGGATGGAAAGAAGAGAGCGAAACATTATATTGGTTATGAATAAGTTGTGATGGATCTCTGAGTTTGGGGGTGGGAGAGCTTTAGTCTCAGGCTCAAAAGTTTGAAGTGATTCAGTAGGCAATATGGAGCCATTAAAATTTATCAGAGTACAGTGATTTTTCAATCAATTTTCAATAGTTGAGGAAAGGAATTTTTTTAAACCAACAGTTAAAATGTTGAATATCCATGTGTAAAAAGATGAATTTAAATCATTATTTCACTCCATACTCAAAAGTTGGCTCAAAGTGGATTACAGACCTATATGTAAGAGTCTACAAACCTTCTAGAAGAAAACAGTAGAAAATTTTCATAACCTTAGGTTAGGCAAAGAATTTTTAGATAGGACACAAAATATATGATACCTAAATGAAAAATTTTGCAGTTGGACATAATTGAAACTTTATAATTTAAAGTTGAAAACACTAGTAGGAAAGTATAAAGACAAGACACGGATTGGGAGAAAACATTTGCAAATCATCACTTCAATAAGGGACTCATATGCAGAATAAATAATGTGCATTTACAACTCAATAATAATACAACTCATTTTTTTAAGGGGGTGGGGATTTGAATAGACATTTCACCAAAGAGGATACACTGATGGCTAATAATCACAAGTAAAGATACTCAGCCTCATTAGTCATTAGAGAAAAGGAAATTAGAACCAAGACACAGCTTCACACCTACTAGAATGATGTAATTTAAAAAATTGTAATAAGCAATGATGAAAATATAAAGAAACTGAAACTCTTATCACACTACTGTAGGGAATGTAAGATGGGGAAAGCACTTTGGAAAATAGTTTGACGGTTCCTCAATAGAGTTCCTCTATGATCTAACAATTCCAATTCATAGTATATACTCAAAGGAAAAGAAAACATAAACCTACCCAAAATCTTGTAAATATATTTCCATAGCGGGCTTATTCACAATAGCCTTAAACTGGAAGCAATTCAGATATCTATCAACTACTGAATAAACAACATGTGGTGTATATGTACAATGAAATAATATTAACTACTGATAACTTCTACCACATGACTAAATTTTTAAAATATTTTACTAAGTGAAAGAAGCCAGACTGAAATGATCATATATTGTAAAATTCTACTTATATAAAATGTGCAGAAAAGGCAAATCTATAGAGACAGATATAGATTAGTACTTGCCAGAGGCAGCAGAGAGAGAAGAAAGATTGAATATCAACATGCATAGAGGGTTTCTAGACATCACAGAAATGTTCTAAAACTGAATTTGACGATTATTGCACAACTTCATAAATTACTGAAAATTATCAAATTGTACATTTAAAACAGGTGAATTTTATTGTGTGTGCATTATACTTCAGTAAACCTGCTTTTAAAAGTGTATGAGAGAAACAGCTGTATTCTAGGAAATTAATCTGGCAGTATATTTGCAGCACCGATGGAAGTTGGACCGTTAAAAAGGCTGAGTGCCAAAGAATTGATGCTTTCGAACTTTGGTGCTGGAGAAGACTTGAGATTCCCTTGGAAAGCAAGGAGATCAAACCATTTAATCCTAAAGGAAATCAACCCTGAATGTTCACTGGAAGGACTGATGCTGAAGCTGAAGCTCCAATACTTTGGCTACCTGATGTGGTAAAGACCCTGATGCTGTGAAAGATTGAGGGCAGGAGGAGAAGGAGGTGACACAGGATGAGATGGTTGGATGGCATCACCAACTCAGTGGACATGGGTTTGAGCAAACTCTAGGAGATAATGAAAGACAGGGAAGTCTGACATGCTGCAGTCCATGGGGTCATAAACATAAGGCAGACACAACTTAGCAACTGAACAACAACAACAACAATGATTTTTGTAGCACTATGGGAGCAGGAAAGAGTCAGGTGGAGAGAGCTCTATGAGAAATCTCTCACAACTGTCCAAGCAGGAGAAATGGAGGTCTGAACCAGGAGAGGAGGAACAGGAAGGAAAAAGGAAGCCTAAAAGGAGACATTGTCCAAGAAAGTAGAATTGGGAAGACATCACAAAGAACTGGATGAGGTGGTATGAGAGTAGAATATCTTGGAATAATCTGTTTCTTGAAGAGGGAAAAAACAGAAAAAAATTATGTGTTCTTAATGTTTTTAATGTTTTATAACAAATAGATGGGGAAACAGTGGAAACAGTATCAGACTTTACTTTTTTGGGCTTCAAAATCACTGCAGATGGTGATTGCAGCCATGAAATTAAAAGACACTTACTCCTTGGAAGGAAAGTTAAGACCAATCTAGACAGCATATTAGAAAGCAGAGATATTACTTTGCCAACAAAGGTCCATCTAGTCAAGGCTATGGTTTTTCCAGTGGTCACGTATGGATGCGAGAGTCGAACTATAAAGAGAGCTGAGTGCCGAAGCATTGATGCTTTTGAACTGTGGTGTTGGAGGAGACTCTTGAGGGTCCCTTGGACTGCAAGGAGACCCAACCAGTCCATTCTGAAGGAGACCAGTCCTGGGTGTTCATTGGAAGGACTGACGCTGAGGCTGAAACTCCGATACTCTGGCCACCTCATGCAAAGAGTTGACCCATTGGAAAAGACCCTGATGCTGGGAGGGATTGGGGGCAGGAGGAGAAGGGGATGACAGAGGATGAGACGGCTGGGTGGCATCACCCACTCAATGCACATGAGTCTGAGTGAACTCCGGGAGTTGGTGATGGACAGGGAGGCCTAGCGTGCTGTGATTCATGAGGTCGCAAAGAGTTGAAGACAACTGAGTGACTGAACTGAACTGAACTGAACTGAAGCTCCCCCTTGCTCTGTGCAAGTGTTGCTAGCTAAATAATAATTCTTTAATATCTAGCCTGCTTCATATTTCCCTTACAATACCTAATCTTTATTCCAAATGAAATATTGAATCAGATATACAGTAAATTATTATTTTCTGGAGGATAGAGATTAACAATAGGTGGATTGGGGAGTATTTTTATCATACTTTTATATAATTTATTTTTACCACACATGGATTATTTGTATAGCTAAATATTATTTTTAACTATTTTATATTGACCTATTGCTATGTAGCCAGAAGAAGATAATGTTGGATATACCAAAGAAATGCTTACACGTCTTTGCAATCTTTGTTGAGACATACTTACCTTTTTTTCTATATCAGGGCAAAAATATTTTCTTCTGTGGAAGAGTTCAGTAAAAAAAGCTTGTTCATGGAATTGTTTGTGAGGAAGACTTTGCCATCATTACTGAAAAAAAACAAAATCATAATCCCTTTTCAGAGGGTCAGAATGCAGACAGTTCCCCTGGTCACGTCTGCAGGTCTGGAATTCTGGAACACTCTAGCCTTTTTATTTTTTCTTCTCAGTCCTATAGACCAGCTCTAAAGCCACGCGTGCTGGTGCTAGAGTCTTAGGCTCAGCACTTCTGGCGATTTATCCATTGTCCAGTCTCCGTTTTCCTCATTGGTAAACAGTGGCTGGTAATACCTGTTCTCCTGAGTTGTGGTCTGAACTGCAGGTGATTTAAGTGTTGGGCTTGTAGGAAATGCTTAATGAATAGCAGTTGTTAAAATCATACACTGAAATATGTTCTTTAGTTAGTGATATTGAGAGTATGTGACTTTGCTGAGTCAAAACAAGGACAAATTTCCTGACCCAAGATCAACAATCAAGTTGGAGCTATTTCTTCCTCTTCCATTAGTATTTTCCTACACTCTCTGTGCCCTTTTAAAGCCAAAAATAAAGCCCAGTATAGGTGGCAATATCAGATTTGATTTCACCCGGTAAGGGTTCCCACTCAGGAAAAGGAAAATGGATTGTGAGTACATGCTTCCAGTGTAATAAATGCACATGGTCAAGTTCCATGGTGGTGGTATTAGAAAAAGACATGAACTTTGATGTCTCATGGGTCTAGATTTGACTTTTGACTCTAATAACTAACAGTGTGACCGTGGGCAAGACACAGCCATCTATACTCCTCTGTTTTCTTTTCTGTAAGATGGAAATGATAATGCCTGCCTTTTTGGGGTGTTGACAGCATCGAATACACGAGGTCATTTTATAAAGTTCTGAACACAAAGTCTAACACTTAGTCAAATACCTTCAAATAGATGTTATTTCTTTCCTCTTCCTTATCATTCCCTTCCCCTTAAGTAATAATAATAATAAGGGTTCTTTGGGAAAGACAATGGTTCAAAACATATCATTAACATTTTAAGCTTAAAATATTATGCATTTTTTACAATGTTTACTTAACATTCTTAAGATGAAGACAACAACATAATTTTCTTTCTTTCTCTGCCTTTCAACCAGTGTTGCCTTTTGCTCTCACCTCCTGCTTATGTAATTATGTGAATTATTCCTAAATAATCTTCTAGAGAAGAAAGCTTTGGCCAATCTGCTTTTACAGAATGGTGATGGGAGCAGGGTATAGGAAAAAAAATTGCTTTCTATCACCCAGTAGATTTACAACCAGCAGCTAATTTCTCTGCAATAACTCCTTACCACATAACAAAATACTCTTTCTCTTGTCAACCTTCCTTTTTTGAGCAATCAATTTTTTGACATCAGGGATAACCTCTAACTCAGTCTCTTATCCTCTGTGACACAGAGTAGATACACAGAAGCCTTTGGAAAAAGCAGTTGAGGGTAATGATTAATAACCCTAACTTTTTACTTTTTTGTGTGTTAGGGATAACTTCTAATTCATCCTCTTATACTCAGTGGCACAAAGTAGATATATGAAAACCTTTAGAAAAAGCAGTTGAGGGTAATGTTTAATAGCCCTAACTTTCGAGGTCAGAGTAACTTGGGTTCAAATTCTCCCCCTTTTACCTACTGCTAACAAGTAATGTTAGGAAAATCACTTAACTTCTCTAAGACTTATTTATTACACACATAAAAATGGAAATAACTATCAAACTCATGTGATTATTATAAAGATTAAATGGAAATAATTTTCTCTAGGCTCAATAAATGATCAAATTATGAATAAGCATGAAAAGGGACACATTTTTAGATAGGCGATCCTAGAAAGTAAGGAGAATATTTGACTCTTTCTATATCTTTATAAATTAAGATTTTGCTGTTCTTGAACTTCTGTCCTTTCCTGAAGCCCTAGTCAATTTCTTTCTTGTCTTGGGTACTCACTCCCTAGACCTACCTCTTCAGATGTCTTCAAATTTTTTTCTACTTCCTTTCAAAAATGTCTTTATCTTAAATCGCATCCTCTGCCTTTAAATTTAAAGGAACAGTTCATTTTTACTAATGGAAAGTAGACAAAACCACACCTTTAATGTCTAGCTGAGAAGCAAAACAATGCTCATTTCCTCATAGTTCAAGTCCAGAGCTTTGCTGCAGGGGGTGTAAAAAATCACTCTTGAGCCGAGAACCATATTTCTGGTCAGCTCAGTTCTCTTAGAAAATCTTAAAGAGACTGAAGCTGACATAACGAAGTTTATCACAGAAGAAATAAATGAGCAATGTGCAGATGAAAGATGAGTGGTCGTTAATGAGGGGGCTGTATGATATGCAACAAAGTACAAGTCAATTATCTGCATTTAGTCCCTTCAGTTGGAAAATGGAGATAGTGCTTATTGCCTGAAAAGTTGTTACAGGTAAATATCATTTTTATGAAATGGCTGGTATATAGTAGGTAACTGATAAATATAAGAAATATTAATGTTCTATATTTCTAAATACTAGCATGCATTTTAAAAAATATATAACAGCCTTCCCTGAAAATAATAGGATAAACACATGGTAAGCCAAATGGATATCTCTATTCCTTATTCCTGGCAACAGTGGGGTGCTTATTAGGCAGACATTTAAAATTTCATTTAGAAAGAAAAAAATTTTTTTAATGCTTTAATAGAAATCTCAGAAACAAAAGCTAGTTCTAGAAAAGAGATGGCAAGCAGGGAAAGGAAAATCAAGGAGTTTAAAGCAAACAAGAGAAGACCTAATCAACATACGGGCTTTGACAAAAGAGACCTAAGAGGAGATATGGTTTAAGAGACTGTTGGGCAAGAAGTAAAAAGGTTTGATGACAGTCTGGATAAGAAGGAAGAAGGGGATGCTGTGTGTTTAAAAGATATGGGTGATAACAAAGTCCCCAGTCAGGATAGAGAAGCTGAGCAAGTGATTTTTTTCTTTAGAATGAAAATAAATTTGATCTACATCAAGCTAATTAATATTTATTCAATGCATCTCAATGCTGCTCAAATGAAAAGAGCAGAAATTTGGGGAGAGAGGAGGAAAAATGTATAATTTGCATGCGATTGGTAGGAAAAAATTACAGCAGAGTATTCAGATTTGGCTCACTTAATAGTAGCTATATAATGTTTGATTTGAATAATGGATTAATTAGTCTAATTTTCACTCTATACTGATTCTAATTGTTTTAAAAGCAGATATTATTTTCTTTACCTCTTCAGTAATTGTTAATGTTGTCTTGGAAAAGCCAGGAGTGTGGGAGGAATTTGTGGCAAATGAAGACAAAGATTGACTCCTAGAGTAGTAGAAGTAGTCTTTAATATGCATTGTCTCATGTTTTAAAATCCTATATAATCTCAGTTCAGCTAAGGGTTAAGTCAATTTACAACAGTAAAGAAAATATTCTCAATATGAATAGCCAAGGAAAGGTTAAAGCTTTTTATTTCTTTCTATAAAATAATAGGTGATTTATAAGTGGCTAAGATAGCATAAGATATTTGCTTGCTGAAATTTTTTTCTATTTAAATAGCAAGACCATTTCAAAGGGAAAAGCATTATAGAAGAGAAGGGTAGAAGACCCAATCTTTGATTGGATTCCAAACTTTTGCAGTTTCCAGTCTTTATGAAAGGTAATATAAAAGTCAGTTAAATATCACTGTTCATCACTCTACAAACATTAAAAATTTGCTCAACTCTTTTGTTTACACAATTGAAAGTGTTTGATTTTGCTACTCACTCCCATCCCATATATGTACATCTTAATTGTTCTAAATTTCACTGACCTACTGGCTGGCAGTCAGAGCCTTGGTATGCAATCCAAAAGAACATATATAGTACCTATTGACTGGCAAGTTATATGACTTATCTTTATTTGTGTTTTCTCATCTTGATTAAACCTGTCCTTAAAGTCTCTACAGGGCTGATTAGGGGTGGGGAAAGGAAAAGAAAAAGAAAAGGAATTAGATAAATGTGTAAATTGAAGAAGTGCTTCAAACACCGTTGTGATGTCATTATTCCTAGCCTTGATGGGATAAAAATATTATCTTAATCCACTAACAACTAATTTTTGGTAAATAAATGTCTAATATATTGCTAGTCTCCTTTGTTAAGGAAAAGAGGAAAAAAGAAGGCATAGTAGGATATCAGCAAGACAAAGATCAAAACCCAGAAACATAGAGCACTAAATACATTATCTAACCTGCTTGTAAAGGTTATCAAGAGCATACCAAAGATTAAAAGCGGAAGAATTTAACTCTTTAGTCAGGCATCATACAATGTACTTGGAAAATATAACTGAATGGAGAGAAACAAGTAGTAGTGTTAACAGCCTTTACCTGTAAAAGCCCAGGATGAATCCTGGTTTGGATGGAATTTATTGCTGTTCCTTTTACATTTTGATCAACCCTTATCTTTATCACCCATGTTACTTGATGTGGTCTGGGGCTAGAATCCCAGTCCAGCTCTCTCCTGAGGTTAAAACCCAGCATCAAAGGATTCATTGGCTATGTTCCCTGTATGCTATAAGAAATTCTGTTAATTTTCTTTGGAGGTAAATGCGGAGAGTGTGAAGAGGATGTCTGTATGTGTGACTTAGGGAAAGTGTTACTGAAAGACTGAGAAAGTTTGTCCCTTAGATAGAAAGTGATAGAACGTGAACTCCACCTCTCTTATCTCTAGGTTCCTTCTAAAAGATTTTTCACCCCAACCCACATGAAAGGTGTGTGTGTGCGTGTGTGTGTGTGTGTGTGTGTGTGTAATAAGTTCCTAGGGTTTAGAAATATTCTGCATAATGTCTTTGGAGCAGGAAGTTAATCACCACTCCCATCTTTCCCTGAAGAATTCAAGCTACTCCTCCCCAGGAGGTAAATGTCCAAATTCCTTCTAATGTGATCTGGAGATATGGCAGGCATGGTGGCCCAGCTCCACTTCTAATGAGGTGGGTGGCTTTGGCAAATTCTAGCCCTCTCTCAAAGGCAGAATCTGCTAGGTAAAATGAAGATATGCTACCTGCCTCCTTAGTACTTGCCTTGAGGCATTTTTTTCTGCACTCCTCCCCCAGCTCCACTGAAGTATAATTGAAAAGCAAAATCATATACATTTAAAATATATGGCAATTTGATATACATACATATTGTAAAGTGATTGCCACAATAAAATTGGTTAACACATCAATCACCTCACATACATTTTTTTTTCTTTTGTGATGAATACATTTAAGATTTAATCTTTTAGCCAATTTCCAGTATACAGTGGTATTGTTAACTATAATCACCATGTCAAATGTTAAATTCCCAGAACTTATTCACCTTATAACTGGAAGTCTGTATCCTTTGACTAATACCTCCATTGCCCTCCCCACTGAGTCCCTGGCAACCATCACTCTAATCTCTGTTTTCATGAGTTCAACTTTTTCAGATAACACATGAAAGTGAGATCATACAGTACCTTTCTTTGACTTATTTTTTTAGCATAACGTCATCAATGTTCATCCCCATGTTGTGACAAACGTCAAATTTCCTTTTCTAAATAGCTGAATAATATTTTGTTGTATATATATATATATCATCTTCTCTATCCATTCATCCCTAATGGACATTAAGACTGTTTCCATACCTTGGCTATTGTAAACAATGCCACAATGAACCTGGGAATGCAGATATCTCTTAGAGATAATGTTTTCATTTTCTTTGGATATATTCCCAGAAGTGAGATGGCTGGATTATATGATAATTCTATTTTTAAATTTATTGAGGAAACTTCATCCTGTATTGGCTGTATCAATTTTCATTCCCATCAAGAGTGCACGAGCATTCCCTTTTCTCCACACTGTCACCAACCCTTCTCTCTTGGTTTTTCTTTTTCCTTTTTCATAATAGCCATCCTGACAGGTATGAGGTAATATCTCATCGTGGTTTGGATTCCCATTTGTCTGATGATTAGTGATGTTGAGCATCTTTTCATAAGGACCATTTATATGTCTTCTTTGCAAAAATGTCTAGTCGGGTCCTTTGCCCATTTTTAAATTATTTATTGATTTATTTAATTGGCTGTTGCTGTTGAGTTGCCTGAGTTCTCTAACTATTTTAGATATTAACCCTTTATCAGACGTATGATTCGCAAGTATTTCCTCCCATTCCGTAGGCTGCCTTTTCACTTTGTTGGCCTCCTTTGTTGCGCAGCAGCATTTTAGTTTGATATACTTCACTTTTTCTTTTCGTTGCTTGTGAGGCATATGGGCAATATGACCGGTACAGAGCAAGCAAAAAATACAGTGTAGTCACTTCTGATTATTTCTGCTTGCTCACTTTTATTTTTTTACACTCAGCTACCTGGAAAGCTCTTCAGTTAATTCACACTGTTTTGCAGTTTCTAACTGAGAATAAGACAGAAGAATAATTTTAGAAATGTGTACTCTCAAGGAACAAAATTTTAAAATTTTTAAGTACCAGAATTTCAAAACTAAATAAATAAGATCACATTGACTGAGTGAAAAACAATGGACTATCACAAAGCATTCAGTCTAAACCTTCCGTTTTCCCCTCCTGCCTGGTTTACCTCTTTGAGTGTGGGCTGTTGGAATAGCTCCCGAACTGGCCTCCTTTCTTTGGTATAATCCTCTCTAATCCATCCTGGCTACTGTCAGTAATCTTCTGAAATGTGGATTTAATCCTGTCATTCCCAAGCCCTCCCTTAAAATTTTCTGTGCCTACCAATTTCCTTCAGCTTTAAATTCAACCTCCTAACCCTGGCACACAAGGCTCTTGGCCCCAGCTCTTTGCTCATGCCAGCCTTCTTTCTCCAAAGCCTCCTTTCTCCCTGTCTTTTCCCACCCTCAACACATTCTAAACCATTTTGCTTAGCCCCTTTCAGTTTTTCAGATACACTAGGCTTTCTCTGATTTCTGGGCCTTTTCAATGTTTTCCTTCACCTTCTTCATTGTATAGTCGCTCAGTCATGTCTGACTCTTTGAGACCCCATGGACTGTATCCCACCAGGCTCCTCTCTCCATGGGATTTCCCAAGCAAGAATACTGGAGTGGGTTGCCATCCCCCTCCAGGGGATCTTCCTGATCCAGGGCTCAAACTTTGGCAGGCTGATTCTTTACCACTGAGCCACCAGGGAAGCCCTTATTACCAAGTCCATTCTATACTTACCAAGTTGTTTAAGACTTCACCTCTCCTGTGCAGCCTTCCCGGACATCTTCCTCCATCCCAGACTGAGTCAGGTCATCCACCTCAGAGCTCTCATAGCATCTATGTATTTTCATCTTATTTTGTAAGAAACCATGTTACTTCTTCTAGCAGGAGAATACCTTGAGGGCAGGAATTATGATCTTTTTAATCCCTGGGCATTGTGCAAAATAGATGTTCAACAAATACTTGCCAGGTAATATAATTAAAGATAAAGACACTTTATAGAGTGCAGAGGAGCCTGGTGGGCTATAGTCCATGCGGTCACAAAGAGTCAGACACAACTGAAGCGACTTAGCACATGCACACATAATTTATAAAATGCTTATTAGATACCAGGAACTGTGTGTGAATTTTCTTATTTAATATTTTCAAAACCTTTCAAAGGAGTATACTATTATCTCCATTTGATGAGTGAGGAAATTTTTATAAACTAGGAAGAAAGGGGAAGAGTAGAATTCTGTTGAGTCTGAATATATTTTCTATAAAATATTGCAAATTAGAATACATTGGGTATGCTATAATAAATTATTTCCTGGAATATATCAAGCCAAATGCTGCCTCACCTATTGCAAATGGCTAATGTTGAATACTTGTAGAAAGAGCTTAGTCTTCATCTTAAATTTAAAAGGTTAGGAGTAAAGAGAGTGGGTGGAATAGAAGTTTACAGAGGGAATACTTCACCCCAGGAGCTGAAGATGAAAGTGTTTAGGATCAAACCGAGGGAAGAACTATTAGGTAAATCCTCAACTATAATTTTTCTAGTTCTTTTTAGGATCATACGCACTGTGAAATCAAAAAGGTTTCTCTTCCCACTTGCTCCCATATTATACCCAAATTCCCTTTCCTATTCATTGACTGAATAGAGATGTTTGAGATGTTGGCCAAAGGCCTCATGGAAATGTAGTGATATTAGAATTAGCTTTGCTGGTAAAGTACTCAGATTAAGGACTATGGTCTCTTTTGAGCGCCATGTCATTTGCCATATCAATATCACATTCTGAGCCACGAATAGCACAGAGGTCAAATTTTTCTGACAAGCACAATCCATAGTTGATTAATACAGGATGTGTCAGTGATCAGTCATGGACATCACTGTCTGTTTCCCAAAGTCCCATCAACCAAAGTAGGATGGGTAACACAACCAAAATATTTACACCGTTATTTGTGTCTTACTAAGTGTAGTTTGGGATCACAAATTTCAGTACCTCAGCCCTCATGTTTTCAAAACAGACACCGAGAAAATATTCAAGCAGTTTAGCATTTTGCTGACAGCTGGAAAGCCTTAGGTATTTATTGCCTGCTCTAATTTTTTCAGCCACTTTAAATTTGTTACGATGGTAGATTTGTAGTGACTGATATCCCATTGGTTATTTGTGCAGTAAAACCTCTAAAACTGTGTAATGCGGTCATCCTCATCATGGCAGTAGGTGGCTTACCTACAAGCGGAAGAAAAAATTTTCAAGTGATGATTTTTCTAGTCTTTTTTTTTTTTTTTTTTAAGGCATACCATGTGGCTTCTGAGATCTCAGTTCCCCAATCATATTGAACTCAGGCCCTTGGCAGTGAAAGTGTGGAGTACTGGCCACTGGAATGCCAGGGAATTCCTGATTTCTCTAGTTTTTAAATTCAAGTCAGTTATTGAGCCTCTGCCATTTTATATTGTATTAATTATATATTTTTAAATTTATATCTAACTTAATGAGAATGATAGTTGTCATTCATTCTTGGACCAGCTCTGCAATGGTCTCTTCATAAATTTTGTTGCATTTTATCCTCACAGTAATTTTCACAAGGTAAGAATGGCTCTTCCCTTCCACCCTATTTTACAGGTGAGTTTATGATGCTGTGAAGTTAGGATACTTGCCTACATTCACATAGTAAGGAGATCAATGTTTATTTCCCCCTAAAGCCTCTATTCCTCACATTAAAGAAACAGTAAAGAGGAGCAGAAGCGTGAGCAAAGCATTATGTCAGCTCAAGTGTGGATACGGGGATTCAATTAAGCTTCATAGAAGATGGATATTTGTGAAATACTCATGGATATGGAAATGAGGTGAGGCATGTATTTGAAATACAAGCAAAAGCAAAGTCTAGAGCAAAAGTGAGAAATATCCAAAATATTCCTGGAGAACAGTGAGTGGTAAGACTCGTTGGATTAAAATAATAAGGTATATCATGGAAAAAAATTAGGGTCAATTGTCAAAGTCAGATTGAAGCTATATAGCCTTGTTTCATGGAGACTGAATCAGTAGCAAGTGTGGATAGATTAGAGTAGAAAGATTGGAAATAGTTCAAATGATTGTAAGGATTTTTGCTGTAAAACTTCATACGAAGTGTTATGGAAACATTGTCATTTTCCTTTACTCACTACTCACCCGATACTCTGTATTCCAAATGTGTGTGGAGGTTTCCCACGCTAAGCTATTCTGCAACTCCAGCTGGGAGCCCTACAATCAGTTAGACACTGAAAATCCAGGTCGTTACCTGTACTTCTGACTGACGAATGCGAATCACAGATTTCCCATGACTGACTCCTTGGGTGGATTATTTTTCTAGGGTGACTCACAGAACTCAGGAAAAGTTTACCTACCAGATTATCAGTATATCATAAAGGATATTAAAGGATAGGAGTAAACAGTCGATGAAGAAATTCAAAAGGTGAGGTCTCAAGGAGTCCCAAGATAAGGAGCTTCTGTCCCTGTGGAGTTTGAGGACGTCACTCCCCCTGCATGTGGATGGGTGTTTGTTCACCAGTCCAGAAGCTCTCCAAACCCCTGGAGAGATAACGGGCCCCTGAGAAGAGTCAACACAGAATCATCAGCAGAGATACATGTGCAGGGTGTTTTTAAACAAAAAGTATCATTAGAATTGACCCTTAAACCATGAAGGAGTTAGGGACACAGAGTGTGTGAGGTCAAAAATATGTATAAATTTTGACTTTCTTAAAACTGAACTGCTTAATAGCATACTGTTGACCAGAAGCCTTACCAATAACACAGACGGTTAACACGTTTTATTATGTTATATGCATTGCACACAGTGTTTTTACAATAAAGGAAGCTAGAGAAAGTAAAATGTTATTAAGAAAATCATAATGAAGAGAAAACTTATTGATAATACTGTACAGTATTTATCTATATCATTAGTTTGTCATCTGTCTACAAGATATACTGTCTGTCTGTACCTACATCAATATTGTTTTATATGAAAACAAAACACTCTAGATGTTATGCATATTACTAACACTAGACATAAAAAATAAAAAGATAATGTGAAAAAGTAATTCATATTGTTTACAGTTATAACAGTTCAGGCAATGATAATGAAGAAGCTACACTCTGATTGCGATATGGTACCTAGTGTAATTGATACAATTGCTTCAAAATAACCTTGCTTTTACATTATGAATGGTTGTAAGATTTTTCTGGTATGCAATATTACAGTCATGTTCATAAGACAGTGTTTAAAACACTGCTACATTTTTTTTTAAAAAAACACTTACCTATGATGATAGGCTGATACATAGTTTCTTCAGTTACAAGGGAATGAACTTATTAGGGAATTATACTCACAAAATATTCCTTTATTCATTCATTTCCTTAGTTATTCCAACAACTTTGGCTTTCTGTGCCCTTTAGTCAAACCAGACTATGTATGCTAATATAATTCTTTGAAAGTAAAGTTATAAAGTTGTAAGAAAACTAACACACTAATTTTATATTAAACATCACTTTATGTCTGCATAAGGATAGACTATCATCTACATACATAGATTCTTAATTTTTTAAAACATTTCTAGGCTAGGAAGTTGATTACAAGTTTTTTAAATTGTTGCAAATCTTCCAAAATTTTTCCAATATATTTATTCAAAAAAATCTGCATGTAAGCAGACCTACACAGTTTAAATCCATGTTGTTTAAGGACCAAATGTATTCTGCATTTGACAATACACAGATTTCAATATGGGGAAATGATAAATTAATAACAGAATTGGAGTGATCCCAAATAGTGAGCTATTGACATTCTGAATTCATAGACTGGATAGTTAGCTGAGGTCACTCAGTGACTGGACCTCCTGATACATACTCCTATGCTCAACTCTATTCTGCTTTTCTATCAATTCCTGACACCATCTTTATAAAAGAAAAAAAAGAGGTTTATACATCAATCCCTGAACTGGCATGTGGGCATGTTATAAACAGACAGTAGGAACTTTCCTTGATTTTTAGTGGATCACAGAGATGATCAATTGCTAAGATTTTTCAGGAATATACTGTTTGCATCCTGTATGAAATTTATATCTCACATTTGAACCAAATAAATACATACTGAGCAGTGTTTTGAAAATGAGATCTCAAAGTTCAGATGAATGTTTATTGTAGAAAAGATTAATAGACCAAAGAAATGCAGTGATTTAGGCTATACCTACCTAGTTTTAAGAGGACTGGCTGCTTGCTTCCTTGGTCTCTGGGAGGTTACACTGTCATGTAAGAAGCTCTATTGCTCTGCTGGAGACATCACACGGAGAGCTATTGAGACTACAGGGAGAAAAATAGGGGGTTCATTTGAGCCTTGCTTTTCAATCATTCCCATCAAAATGCAAAGGCGTCCCCAGTGGCTCAGTGGTAAAGAACCTGCCCACCAATGCAGGAGACACAGGTTTGATACCTGGGTCAGGAAGATCCTCTGGAGAAGGAAATTGCAACCCACTCCAGTATTGTTGCCTGGGACATTCCATGGACAGAGAAGCCTGGAGGGCTTCAGTCTGTGGTGTCCCCAAAGAGTCATACATGACTTAGCGACTTAAGGACAATAGCATCCAGGTGCTCAGCTTGTGAGTGAAACCATATTAAATACTCAAACCTGCCCAGCTACCAGCTGAATCTCACCAAGTAACCATGTATTGTGTAATGAGCCAGCCAATTGAGCACTGCCCAACTTCCTGACCCACAAAATCAGGAAACATCATAAAATGGATGTCAGTTTAAACTACTAAGTTTTGGGGTTGTTTGCTACACAGAAATATATAATCAGAACGCAGGAAGTGATTAATTTTTTCTGATTCAGAAAAGAGTCTTCAAATGAAGTGAAATCTGAGTATGGTTTGTAAGGGTAAACACGGGGATTACCTAGGCAACTAATGGAGAAAAAGCACTCCAGTTGATGGAAAATGTGAGAGAACTCAGAGGAATTTGAAAGAGTTTGGTATATTAGAATTTCTCAGTATTTTGAATAGCAGAGAAGAGGAATAAATGGAGGTGACTGAGGATTAGGTTACATAAAACTATATTCTTCCCTCCTCCCCCAAAACACTCACATGCTAATCTTTTTATATCAGACATATTTTTTATAGGAAATGGTTAGGAGGGTGTTCCAATAATCCAAAGAAAGATTTAAAAGACCTAAATACACCAATGAAAATAAAGATTAAGTAGTTTAAAACCTTGAATCATGTTAGAAATGGGTTGAATGGCTAGAGAAGGAAGAATTAAGAAAAAGTATTGAATAAATTCCCCCCCCCCTTTTTTTTTTCATTTGGTGATAGAAAGGATGCCACCAATTGAAAAACTGAGGTAGAAAGAATAGCAATTTAGACATTTACGTTCAAGTTTGGTTTTAGGTATATTGACTTGGAACATCTGTGGGTCTTCAGGGTGGAGAGACATGTGCAGCCAGGATCTGGTTGTAAAGATTCTATAGCTTATGGGTAACTTTAATACACATACACACATACATAACATACATATATGTATATTTAGATATATGCATATATTTTGAATACATACACACGCTGAAATCATCAGTGTGTAAATGGTGGTTAAAACAGAATGCAAAGTTAGAATTGCTCAAAGAAAGTAGGTGAAGTGATAATTGAGAATACAGACATGGGTGAAGCCCAGAAGGCAAGGTACAGAGAGAAAAAATATCCACATAATCCTAGAAGATCCAGTCAGTAAAATATGCTGTGTTGCGAACTAGATTGTCCACTTGAGTTGCTTAAAACTCACTTCACCCACCCAATAATCGAGACTTTATTTCAGTGTGCATGAGATTGGGATACTAATAATATCTAAATGTTATATATATCTAAATAACTATGGATTTAGGTCTGGGGGTGGCAAGACTATAAATATATATAATTACATTTTTTCCTATATCTGTATATTTTTTCTATACTCTTCACATGCTTTTAAAATAGCCTTTTCACCAACATAATATGAAAAATTATATACTTGCCTTCACACTGAATTATCAAATTGCTTCTTTTCAATTCAATATCACAAGCCAAAAGAAATACAAATAGTCAGACTTTATCAAGTAACAGTTTCTAAAGTTAAGAAAACAAGTTAGAAAGTATCCAATTAATGCATATGGCATTGAGAATTTTCATGGAATGAAGTGGAAACTGAGAAAAGAACTAAATTTTACTTTATTAAGAACTATTTGTTACTGTCATTGTCAATAAGAAGTGAATGTTTTCACTGAAACACCATTACTCATAAACAATTTGCTTGAATCTCCATAACTGGGATAATACTAAGCTCTTTTGAGAATAGACAATTCTAAGATGTGACTGGAATCCATATTTTTGTTTTAGAGGAGATATATGATTATTTTTACTCATGTTTCTGGGGATTAGGATTTGGGAAGAAAAAACTTCCACTTCATTTCTTATTTTTTTCTGAGACCTTCAATCTCCTTTAAACGGAATATGGTCAATTCCTAGTTGTGGAATAACCACAAGACAATTAGAAGTTAAATTGTTGAGCAGCCTGCATCTAATTGAAGTCTCTCCATTTTAACTATTTTATTTTTAGCATCTGAAGCAGTCTGTAGCTCTTCTAGGCTATAATCATGTTTATTTAAGAGCAGCGCAGTCCTCAGTGAGAAAATAAAAACCTACCAGAACTGCTGTACTGAACAGAGGAAAATAGGGAGATGAGTAGTACATTTAGTATATTTTTCAGTTTATGATTTCCTTCAAATTACTGTACAGATATTTCAGCTGAGTCCTAGGCCTCCATGTCTGAAAGGATTTCCTTTGCATAATGGCATGAATATGTATATCTATCTCGATTTAAAAAGTTATCCAAGATTTTTACTTTCAGAAAGTTGAGTCCGTAAAGTGCTGAAGATGCTATTTTATTTTGCAAATCATTCTAGAGAGTCACCATGTCTAAAACTGGTTGTTTTTTTTTTTAAACAAAAACATACAGATAAATATGAATGACGATCCTTTATTATATCTTTTTTTTTTCCCCCCTGAGAGAAAGGACTACAGCCTAGAAGTGTTTGCCCATTCAGAAAGAGGGTCTCTGCAGAAACTCATCACCATCACCATCACTGTATTAGCAAACGTTACTTAACTGATTACTCTGTCCAGCCTCTGAATTATACCCTTTATCTGAATTTTGCTCTTTATTGGTCAGAGCAACTCTATGCGTTAGGTGATATTACAATTTCTATTTCTTTTTACTAATAGGTGAAATGGGTTTTAAGTAGCTAAAATATGCCTTTTATTAATGTAAATTGGCAAAGCTTTAACTCTAGCAAATCTCATCACTTTAATGATGTAAAGAAAATCAAAATAACAAACTGGAGTGGGTTACCATTTCCTTCTCCAGGGGATCTTCCTAACCCAGGAATCAAACCCAGGTCTCCTGTATTGCAGGCAGATTCTTTACCAACTGAGCTATCAGGGAAGCCCTCATATTGCTGCTTCAGTTCAGTCACTCAGTTGAGTCCGACTCTTTGCGACCCCATGAATCGCAGCACGCCAGGCCTCCCTGTTCATCACCAACTCCTGAAGTTCACTCAAACTCATGTCCATCGAGTCAGTGATGCCACCCAGCCATCTCATCCTCTGTCATCCCCTTCTCCTCCTGCCCCCACTCCCTCCCAGCATCAGGGTCTTTTCCAATGAGTCAACTCTTCGCATGAGGTGACCAAAGTATTGGAGTTTCAGCTTCAGCATCAGTCCTTCTAACCTTAGTTTAAATGTAGGCAGGGTAAAGAAATAGCCCATTGCTCTGTCTTAGGTCAAATCCTCACCAGGAAGCACTGTTACCTTAGACAAATCTCATCCTTCACTTTTGTCATCTGACAAAGGACAATACTATGAGCACTTGCCTTCTGGGTTGTTGTAAACAGTAAATTAAACAGAAAGCGTAATTAAATAGCATATTACCTGGGGCATAAAAAGTCTTCAATCAAATTTCAAATGCCCTTATTTTGATTTGCTATTATTATTACCATCATTATACATTTCAAAATGTTCAATCCCACAATTCAGTCTGGTTCACCCAGTACTATGGGATCAATAGTATCCCAGTTCTAAGGGTAGATATTAAACAAATATAAAAGTGCTTTTCCATTTTGGAAACACAACAAACGGGTATTTAAAGAAATAATTAAAGGGCATTCTAAAGATGGTATTTGGGTAACCACTAAATTGAACACAAGCTAAATATAGTAAAGGTGATGAGTTGTCAAGGATGAGATGCTATCACAAAAGGTGTTATTGAAGTGATCAGTCTTAAGATGGGAAAAGCTGCTAGCTTCTTGAGTGATAGCCAGGTGATGAACTTAACCATACAACTATTTTGTCACTAAAAAAAAAAAAAAAAATCTTTAAAAACTATGAGTAATATTGGATATCACATCAAAGTGTTGGTGAATAATAACTGTAGATAGAGGAGCTGAGGAGTGATATGAGAAAAATTGGTGACAGAAAGGCAGGCTCCATAGGAAGGGGAAGTCTAGTGAGAGAAACATTGGTTTAGGAGGTTCCGAAAAATCAGCTCTGATTTGATGAGAGCCTGGTACTATGACGGTGATGGAAGAAATTGAGATGTATTAGGTTTCTGACTTGACCTGTAGGAATGACCCTATCTGGTGAATTTCAGGCTGGAAGAAGGCAAAGCCGGCTCAGCTGTGGTGCTATTTTGCCCTGTAGAGTTACCTCCGATCTTTCTGAGGAGGTGACTGCTGGCACAGTTAGTATATAGACTTTTTGAATATGCAGATATTAGTTTCGTTTTTCTGCTATCAATTCTCTCTCAGCCCTGTGAGCTTTTGCAAGCAAGAATCTTTTGCCATCACTAATACTCCACACTAGGGTGAAGCTATTACGAGCCTGGAAGGTAACAACTAGGCTGCCAAAGAATCACTTGGAAAGTGATTCTGATTCTGACTCACCTGCATCAGAATTGTTTGAGTTGCTTCCAAAAACTGTGGAATTCTGGGCACTACACCATGTCTACCAGGCCCAAATCTCTGCCAGTGGTCTCTGAGAATACAAAGTTGTATCATGTTCTTCAAGTTATCCTGATACATGCCGGATTTGACATCTACTGCTTTGTGGGGGTAAGTTTAGAAGAGGAACAAACCATGTCTGTGCACCTGTGTAAGCCTGTAGGCATCTCAAAGACAATAGATCCCTTGCTCTAGACACAATAATTTTGTATTGCTTGAAAGAACAAATCATGCCACAATAATTTTGTCCTGCTTGAAAAAACGAATCATTGAGCATTTTCACAGGTGCTGCTGCTGCTGCTAAGTCGCTTCAGTCGTGTCCGACTCTGTGCGACCCCATAGACGGCAGCCCACCAGGCTCCCCCATCCCTGGGATTCTCCAGGCAAGAACACTGGAGTGGGTTGCCATTTCCTTCTCCAAAGCATGAAAGTGAAAAGTGAAAGTGAAGTTGCTCAGCCGTGTCCGACTCTTAGCGACCCCATGGACTGCAGCCTCCCATTCCTCCGTCCATGGGATTTTCCAGGCGAGAGTACTGGAGTGGGGTGCCATCGCCTTCTCCATGTGGACGGATTAGGGTTTGACAAATTTGGGCTGGGTTGGGCTGGACAGGGCTTTTGGGTTCTGGTCTAGTCAAGTCAGTTCCATACATCTCATTCTGAAATGTTTTTATGGAAATGGCAGAAGTGCAAGCACCTTTCAAGTCCACTAATACCCACACCCCATTGGTTAGAATGAATCACATAGGCAAGCTCAAAGCTCAAAGAAACTGTACTCCCCTTGCCATAAAGCCATGCAAAGGTATGAATTCACAATACCACTAGAAGGGAATGATAACTTAGGACCCAAAAGTCAATTACAACAGCTGGGGACTGTTTCAATCATGCTTGTATTCATACTTTCCAAGTGATTCTTTGGCACGTAGCGGTGATTTTAAAAAGTGGTTTTGAACTGAACAGCATAGTTGTTGCTTTCATCAATGTGGCTAAAAGGAAATGGTGAGAAGCACCACGAAAATAGCACATGAGCCAGAGATATTCATTGCAAACCGTGCATACTGATACTCAGTTTGCATCTCAGAATTTATTTGTAAAATCTTAAGTTACTGAATCTTTTTATTCTTAATTAAAGATTTATATACACATATAACATAAAATCTGCCATCTTAACCATTTTTCAAACGGATAGTGTTTTTCAGTAGCGTTAGGTACATTCATATTGCTGTGCAATCAATTTCAAGGACTCTTTTCATTTTCTAAACTGAAACTCTGTACCCATTAAACAACTCCCCATTCCCCCTCACCCAACCCCTGACATCCGCCGCTCTGTTTTTTATTTCTATGAACTTAACTACTTTAGGGAACGTTGACGGGTAGCATCATACAGTATATGTCTTTTTGTTCTCAAGGTCCATCCATGTGGTTGTTCACTCATGTATCAGAGTTTCTTCTTTTTCTAAGGCTGAATAGTACTCTATTGTATGCACAGACCGTATTCAACTGTTGACAGATATTAGAGTTGCTTCCATATTTTGACTATTATGAATAATGCCGATATGGACAAGAGTATACAAACTGCCTTGTTCTTAAAATCACATTGTGGATAGACTGTGCCATTTGTGGCCATTAAGGCAGTTTCTCTCCTATTACAAAACACAAAGCACATGAATTGGCAAACTATGATCTGTGGGCCAAATCCAACTCACTTCCTATTTTTGTTCAGCTTACAACTTAAGAATTCCTTTCATATTTTTAGACCATCCAAAAAGATGAAAAAGAAGACTATGACATGAAAATTCCATGAAATTCAAATTTCAATGTCCATGCGTAAAGTTTTATTGAAATACAGATATTATAGTTTACATACTACCAACAACTGCTTTTGCAAAAGACAGCAGAATAGTATGGCTGCAACAGAGAGAGTATGGCCTGCAAAGCCTGAATATTCATTACTGGTCCCTGTACAGAAAACGTTTGCCAACCTCTGCTGCAGAAATCAGTCACAAGAGGCATCAAAGAACAACTTAGAAGTTGTTTTATTCTCACGGATCACTGATGCAACGTTTTAGCAAAACATGTTTGACAGACTTCGTTATTGTAAATCTGAGAAGTATTTGTAATTTTCTGTGACATATCATTGAAGCCATTAAAGCCAGGTCAGTTGTATAAATGCTATTTCAAATACACTAAATGGTCATGTGGCATAATGTTCTCAAGAATACCACCATGGCTCCAGGACATGCATCAAGCTGGAGCCTGTAGGTTCGATAGGACACCAGGACAGCTCACAGAGAGCATGTAGGCTGCAGAGGAGACTCTGTCAAGTTTAGAGTGAGACAACCTGGGGCCCGGGAGCCCTGAAGGTGGTCTGTGGAAAGGAGTACTGCGTGCGGCAGCAGTTCCCTTTCTTCTTTTTTCCAGAAGTCCCACTAGAAATTTTAAAATATGAAGTATGTTACTTAAAATAAACGACACATTAAGAATTAATTATAATAATTAGTGATCTTAACTGTGTGCCATGCTAAGCCGCTTTAGTCATGTCCAACTCTTGTGATTCTATGGACTGTAGCCCGCCAGGCTTCCCTGTCCATGGGATTCTTCAGGCAAGAATGCTGAAGTGGGTTGCTATCTCCCCCTCCAGGGGATCTTCTGACCCAGGAATCAAACCCTGGTTTCTTACATCATCCTAATTGGCAGGCAAGTTCTTTACCACTAGTGCCACTTGGGAAGCCTATATCCCACGCATTGTACTAAACCTGTTGTATGTAGCTGTAGTTTCATTTTGTCCTGTCCAAAAATCCTGTAAAGGTAGGTATTATTTCTCTCTCTCTCTCTTTTTTTTTTTTTTTTTTTTTTGTAGTTTCAATTCTATGGGTGGAGAGATTTTTTTTTAATGTTTTTTATTGTGGTAAAGGTCACTTAATATAAAACATACTATTTTAACCATATTTAACTGTACATTTCAGTGGCACGAAGTACAGTCACATTGTTGGGCAACTCTCACCATCACCCGTCTCTTGAATTTTTCACTTTCCTAAACTGAAACTCAGCCCCCATTAATCACTAACTTCCCACTCCCCCTCCCCATCTCCCCATCACCCCTTGGCCTTCAGCATCTACCAATATATTCTCTGACTCTGTAAATTTGACTATTCTAGGTACTTCGTATAAGTGGAATCAAACAGTATTTTTCTGCACTTGTATATTGGAATGCATTTTAAGGTTAACTTAATATATGTCCTACAAACAGACTATACTTTCTTTTTTTTTCCCCCTGTTCTATACAGTAGGTTCTCATTAGTCATCCACTATATATTATTATTCCTGTTAACTAGGGAGGAAACTGATGCAGAACGAGGTCACACAGCCAGCCCAAGGCAGAGTGTTCTAAGTCTAAGGACCAGGAATCTACATCTTAACCAAGCTTTTCAAGTGACTCCAATCAGGCTCAACACAGAGAGGGCTGTAAACACTGTGAGCAATTGAAAAATACTGAAGTAACCCCTAGAAATGCCGAACAGCTGAGTCAATCTTTAACAACAAACTGATCTCACCCAGAGATTTCTTCAAACAGTGACAAAATGGGCTGGTGCTTGTAAATACTATACTGTCAGAAAGCAAAGCAGAGAAGAGCATGTACTAGAGCCTAGGGGAGTGGAAGCTTCGGGGCCCTAGAGCCTGGTAACCCACCTCAGGGACCTCTCCTAGTCCACTCCGAGATTACACTTTAAGGGTTTTCAGTGTCCTCACTCCATGATTCTGAGGCCTCCCACCCTTCACCTGTCCCTTTGTTTTCTCCTCTCACCAAGCTCTGCGTCACTGGAATTCACTTCACACAATTGCCAGTGATCTTCAATTGTTCTCCAGTCTTTTCATAAGTTCCAATCTGTCTCCATTAAGCTCTTCAATAAAACCCTAAACCCTGTGAAGGACAAGAACTTTATTTTCTAAGCTTTTGGAATCTCTCTCCATTCCTTTCTTCTCCCCACCTTCTCCGGCTTCCCTACCTGCACTCTCCAATGTATGGAATAGGGCTGGGTATAAGTACTTTATAGCACTGCACAGGCTGTAACACCCATCTGCACAGGTCCTGTGACATAGTCAGCTAACCAACTTGAAGACAATACTTGTCCCTGTAAACTTTCTCTAAAACTCACTATGTCTTCCAGCTCAGGCATGTTCCTCCTAGCATTAGGAAGGCCTCCTGGGAGGTCCTTTACCTGTTGGGTAATTTTCACTTTAATCCACTCCCCTTAGACACTGCAGTCAATGTACCTTCTAAAGCTTGTTACTGGATCAAGGTCTCCCCTCAGCTGCTGTCTTAAGTACAAATTTGTGATCTCTACAGTAGGATGTGGCAGGCAGTGTAGCTTAACTCTTAAAAGCACAAGCTCTGGACTTGAAATGATTATGATTGAATCCTGGTTCTATCATTTACCTGTTGGGAGACTTAAGCAAGTTGCTTAATATTTTTGGAATTCAATTTGCTCATCTGTAAAATGAAGCTAATAGCAGTACCTCCTTAGGACAGTTTTGTGAGAATTCAGTGTGAAAATGTCTATTAATTCAAGCACTGTTCTATAGTATCTTGTTCATAAGAAACCTATATTGATCTGTGTTCATCATCACTACCAGCATCATTATGCTGATAGTAACCAAATTTATATTTGAAACACTCTTGTAATCAGCCCTGAAAATCCAGTCTAATGCAATCATTTTGGAGATCCCTCAAGAAGACCAACACTTGTTTTTCTTCCTCATATATTTTTTGATTGCCTGTGTCCAGATCCCTTTCTTAGCCCCCATCTCAGTTTATCCAAAACCCTAGCAAGAACACCATATCTCTAAGAGACCATGTCACATCTTTCCAAGTGGATGAGATTTTTCCCTCCTTTATAGAACAATGTTTGGGAAGCAGGGGGGAAATAGTATGAAAGTAATTTATAATCACTAATCAGTCCTGGGTGTTCATTGGAAGGACTGATGTTGAAGCTGAAACTCCAATAGTTTGGCTACCTGATGCGAAGAACTGACTCATTTGAAAAGACCCTGATGTTGGGAAAGATTGAGGGCAGGAGGAGAAGGGGATGACAGAAGATGAGATGGTTGGATGGCATCACAGACTCGATGGACATGGGTTTGGGGGGACTATGGGAGTTGGTGATGGACAGGGAGGCCTGGCGTGCTGCAGTTCATGGGGTCGCAAAGAGTCGGACATGACTGAGCAACTGAACTGAACTGAAAAATTCATTATGTTATTACATATACTTTTCCTCAAATACCCCTTATTAAATATCTGTAAATAGTGGGAATGGATATTGAGTCATGCTATTCAAAATTTTATTTTTCTGATTCTAAAATAGAGTCACAAAAGAATATTTTGTCTAATTCTTGGTATTAATTAGGACATTCATTACAGACAAAAAATTAAATTTAAATGAGAGAAGGTGGCTTTTTTATCATAGGATGTTAGAAGTGCCTCTCAGAACTCAATTCTCAAAGAGGGGCAAGAACCAAAATTTTAAAAATCGCAAGAACTCTGTTCACATTCTCCTGAATGGTACTCAGAGTGCCCATGGCTGAAGCACCTTGGGAACTTGTCAACAATTGTGGTGGTGCTTATCTGAGTGGCGTAACTGCTCAGTGGACAGAACTGAGTGCTCTAGTGCTCTAGTTCTACAACTAGAACTGGAGGAGACAGCCTGGTTTGCTCAGTAGATGTCAAAATACTCAGAAGTCACATTCAGCAACAGCTTCTGGGCCCTATGGGAGATGAAGTATCTAAAAAATATAGCATCGTAGCCTAGGTGGGGATCACATGGTAGTTAATTCATTTGGGAGCAAGACATGAGACTATAACCCTTGGTTGCCAAAATTATTTATGAGAGAAATTGAAGGCAAAATAAGCTTAATTTGTGGCCCATGTATACCCATGGAGTGAAATTTAAGTGAAGTTATATTAGTACCTTATGCATTTATTCTAAGAAATGGAAATATTTGCATTATGTAGAAGTTAAGATTGTAATGGAAACCCTAAACGCCACTTACCTGGATGTAGACATTCTAGATTTTAGACAACCGATCAGTTTTAATGGCATGACATACCACAGTGTTTTCAACAACATTCATTATCATCTCTTATATTGTCCCAAGACAATTTGTATGTTGTATTTGGTTGGAATCAATAGGGTAGCTACTAAGTCTGAAAAGACAGGTGGATATATAGTACATGATTTGTTAATGCATTCTAATATCTCATATAATAACCTATGCGTGTGGACTTTATGGTCACCTTGTATTTTTCTATTCCCTTATCCTCAGACAGTGTGAAAATCATCTTGACCGTCCTGTTCATACCCCTCCCCTCTAGCATTTATCGTGTTGGATTGTTCCTCTATATCAGCTCTTCACCTCCCAGTAGATAGCAAATGCTTTGCAAGCAGAACCTTTCTTATTTACCATTGTTTTCTCTCTCACACATACACTCACCTTTAATTAGTTTCCCAAACTTTATATTTCTCTGTGCGTATCTCTTCCCCTTCCCCTCTCCCTGTCTCTGTTTTTCTTCTCAGCATCCCCTCATCAAGCCAAGAGGTCACAATGATTTCTTGCCATTCCTTCCTACTAGGGATAGTTCTCAGAATTTCTAGTTATTCCTCGGTTCTGCTCACATGTTGATAACTAGTTCCTTCATTAAATTCTTTTCAATAAAACCCCTCGGAATGGAATTCTGTTTCCAGCTGTCATATTTTTTGAAGTATACAGGCTTTGTTATTTTACCTTTTCTCCCAACTTGTAATATATTTTAAAATCCAGCATCCTCAAAGTTTCCACAGTCAACTCAGAAGATTGGTTCCAGGTATAGAAAAGCTGTTCGACTACCTTGCTTTAGAATTTAGAACACATTCCTGCTCAGTAAATCAGTTCGGAAGTGTTAAGACCAAATATTAACCATGAAACTTCCTTCTTATTTTCTTTTCTGCAGAGTAAAGGTAAAAAGACAAGGTAAAAACGTAAAAAGACAAGGTAAAAAGGTAAAAAGTAAGGTAAAAAGACAAACCAGAAGCTGCACTCCAATCTGTGACCTATAGAACACTATTAACTCATCAGGTGAAGTTTCAAAAAAACAGTAGCTAATTAAGCTCCCTATAATTCTAAATTCACTTCCTCTAAACTCTAAATGAATTTAGAGTTATGTATCTTCTTAGAGTCATAATATATTTTTATATACATTGTGCCATTATTGAATAATGTGGTAATTTTTTTGTTCAGATGCTCAGATTTGGCCAGTGAGAGCCCCTTAAGTCTGATCATGGTGTCTTTCTTACATGTCCCCACTAGCATTGGAGCATCTCCTGGGTTTTGGGGGTTTACTTTGTTTTTTGCCTGTCCCAGACTTGAAATTAGAAATTTCTTAAAAGAGTTTCCTCCCCCAATCAGTGTTTGGTTTGTTTTTTTTTTTTCCCCCAAGAGATAATTTATGTTTGGCAATCAAGATCTGTACACGAGTTGTGCTTGTTACTACTAATGTCATGGCTTTGAGATTATTTCAATAGAGCTAGAAAAAAAAGAGATATTTTTCAAAAAATGAATTCCTACGAATGCCTCTGGTGAAGCTCATCAGTGGACACAAAGTCTATTGTCTGAGAAGTTGCTGAAACAGAATGCGCACGTGGTCTCAAACTATCACCCCTCAAGCTACTTGTATATTGAGCGTAAAAGAAAAAGGGTGATTTTACAACGCAAAGATCTAGTGGACACCACCTTCATCAAATAACTAAACTTCACATCGTGAGTAACGGAACAAACTGATCTTCTGGGGCTCCAGATGTGATAGTGGTGAACTTGCCAAAAATGTTTGATCAGAGTAAATGACCACGTTAATACAAACTGTGGTACATGTGGGAACTGGCCTGGTCTTGTCTTAAGCTTTTCCTCCAAGTGTCATGAAAAAACAAAGATGGGTCAACTTCTCCATCAAAGAGATAATGATAGCCAAATCAAACATGCGATGTTTTAAATTAGATTTAGGAATAAAAGTGATAAAGGGCATTGTGGGGTCGAGTGATGCAATCTGACTGTATTCAAATAAAGCATATTAGATAATATTATTTACCGAGGTTAAATTTATTGGGTTTGATAATGTTAATTTGGTTATGTAGAAGCATATTTGAGGCTTCCCACGTGACTCAGTGGTAAAGAAACCTCCTGCAATACAGGAAATATGGGTTTGATCCCTGAGTCAGGAAGAACCCGTGGAAGAAGAAATGGAAACCCACTCCAGTATTCTTGCCTAGATAATCCCATGGATAGAAGAGCCCGGTGGGCTACAGTCCATGAGGTCGCAAAGAGTTAGATAGATTGAGTGACTAAACAACAACAGGAGCATATCCTCTTTCTGAAATAACCGTGAAATATTCAGGTTGGGGGTGTGGAAACGGCATAATATCTTCAATCTATTTCAAAATGCTTCAGCAATATATACATAGGAAAGAGAGAAATGAAATGGTAAAAAGGTTTACAGTTACTAATCTAGGGGAAGGATTTTCACTGTACTAGTCTTTCAACCTTCCCCCCGACCAAAAAAAAAAAAAAAAAAAAAAGTTGGAGGGAAAGTACAGAGAGTCAGGGTGAATACTTTAAAATAGAGGAAATTTGTGAGAATCAGTCAGCTTGGAGCATTAGCAACATTTTGTAATTGATTCCACAAAAATAAATAAATAAAAATAAAAAACCTCACACAGAACTACAAGGAAAGAGATTAATACTTCTTTTTAGATTAACATTTTGAAAATCACATATTATAGCTTATTTTGCTCTAAAACTATAATAAGTACTTGATATGCAGAGTTAGTGTTCAGGCTGCCTAAACTTGGTAGCATTCCTATGTGGTAGGTACTATCATTCCTGTTGTGAGTACGAGGAAAATCAGATTGAGAGAATTAAAGTACTTTGCCTAAGGCCCAAACTTTGTCTATGGTAAAGCTTGATTCAGATGCCAGTCTACAGTCTTGAAGCGCTCATTCCCTTGACTAACAGATGAGAAAGGCTGGTTAAAGTCCAGACTGTAGATTCTCTACTGAGCTGCTTCTGTCTACAACTGACCAGTTGTCTGATCTTGGAGTAGTTACCTAAAAAAGCATCATAATCATATTTATACTGTGGATTAGTTCAGAAGAGCTAAATCTATGAAAAACCCTTAGTACAGTATCTGGTGGTAATAAAGCCTTAATAACATTAGCTGTTTGCAAGGATCATGTTTTCACATATATTATTACATTCTTATGTACTCTGAAAAATAATCATGCAAGATAGGTTCTTCTCTTTTTTTATAGCTACTAAATGGACAATGTATCATAAGTAGAGTCAAAATTTAACCCTAGGTCGGTAATGCTTTCAAAACCCATGCTTTTTTTGCTACACCACAGAAGACTCTCTTAGAACTTCATCACCCTTGCATGGTCCTCTAAGATCTGATTTTTATTCTTTCATTTAGCAAAGGGATGTTTTGAGTTGGAGGGAAGCTTAAGCGGGATTATATATATATATGATTCATATTGGTTTACAGCAGGAACTAACACAACACTGTAAAGCATTATACTCCAAGTTGTTTTTTTTTTTTAAGTCTTCAGATAATTTAGCAAAATAGGGTGGAGCAAAAAGAATTCATTACAGTTATACTTCATATTATCTTTTCTTTATTATATAGAAAAGGGTTATCCATAAACACTCTCTTTGATTTTAGTTCAAAAGAATTATCTTTCACAGCAATATAGGAATTAGAGTGATATTTTAATAAAGTAAAAATTACAGTGGGAATTAACAATTTTTAGAATAGCTTGTTCTGGTTTAGACTTTAAATCCAGGAATATGCAGCATCCATTAAAGTGCTTTTAACTTAGAAGCATTTGAAGGCAATTTAGCAGTATTTATTTTATAAACTTCATAATTAAGGCCAAATAACAGTCACGATTGGAGCCTATAATTAGAAGCTCCAGGTTATCACTAAACATACTTACATCATTGAAATTCAAAAGATGGCAACAGAACCAATACACGTTTTGGAGATGTCCTTTTACCTGCGAAGTGATAAACGCATGCAATGAGAATCAGTGAACTTGCTTGAGTTTATGCGCATATGCGCAGCTTGATCCAGAAGACTCTTTCAATATGAGTGTTTCATTTTGATTTTCCTAAAACAAGCAGGAAATAGTATAATCTTTTTTTTTCTCCTTTAGCTTTTATGGCAAAATTCTATAACCTGCTTCTAACATTCTATATCCCTTGGACTGGCAAGAAGATCCAACCAGTCCATCCTGAAGGAGATGAGCCCTGGGATTTCTTTGGAAGGAATGATGCTAAAGCTGAAACTCCAGTACTTTGGCCACCTCATGCGAAGAGTTGACTCATTGGAAAAGACTCTGATGCTGGGAGGGATTGGGGGCAGGAGGAGAAGGGGACGACAGAGGATGAGATGGCTGGATGGCATCACCGACTCGATGGACGTGGGTCTGAGTGAACTCTGGGAGTTGGTGATGGACAGGGAGGCCTGGCGTGCTGCGATTCCTGGGGTCCCAAAGAGTCGGACACGACTGAGCAACTGAACTGAACTGAACATTCTATATCATATGAAGAGATATTGCTTCCTACTGTGGAAGGGAGATAAGACAGGCTTAAAGGTGAGATGGATACACTAATCGTTATATTGTTTACCAAGACATCAATGTCAATTATTTTTAAAAATACTGATTATAGCAATCAAAACCTCCTTACAGTTCATATAATGCCTTAAATTTGGTGACTTGGAACTTTATTCAATACAATCAGCATGGATTTTTCTGATATATTACGGCATTTATCATATATCTGTGGTCATAGGAAAATCCATTTCAAAGTAAAAGGGCTGAGAAGTGAAGAAGATTAGATTATGGTAACACTGACGGTAATCACTAATCAGAGGCCATTCTTGTTTCAAAATCTTGCTCCTACTTTTCAAATTTTCTGAGTTTAATTTCTAGAATAATTAATCGAGTGAAAAAAACAATCAACAGTGGTTTGTACGAAACTCGCAGCAAAGAAGTGAAACAGATATGCAGATAAACTTCATGAGTTACCAAAGTGTTGCTCAAAGTCACATATACATCAGTCACAATGAAGGCCTGAAAATTATAATTATTTTCTTGGAAATTAACTGTTAATTTAAAAAAATTCTCTGTGTTCCTAACGTGTTTTCCTTATACTTCCTTGCCCCTGCTCCCAGGTTTCTTTCGTAAAGATGGATTTTGGGTTCCTCCTGCTTCACTATCTCTCCCCTGTCCTCTCCCTCTGGCTCTTGCTCCTCAGTGACATCTCTGCTTGGCAGATGTCCCCCAGCCTTCCTCTCCTGTCTGTCTGGAGCACAGCATGTCATTCCATCACAGGCTTGAATTCAGATCTCAGTGCCCCTTCCCCTTCTTTCCCAGGACCTCTTTCCCATAGGTGAAAACCCTGCTAGCAATTAGCATGCCACAGAGACAACTTAAAAAAAAAAAAAAAAGATTGTCTCTGTGATTAGAATATTTCTATTAATTATAGGAATAGAAATTACTTGATCAGTTCTCACAGGAAGCAAGCTATTATAATTTTAAGTAAATGTACATTTTTAAGTTTCTAACACTTTTTGTCTACTTTGAGATATCTTACAAATGTCATTGAATTAATAATATCTGTGTCATTTTTTCCCAAGGAACTTTAAGAAATTGTGCCCTCTTTAATCCAACCTATTTCCCACTTTACTTTAAAAAAAAAATGAAGTCCAAAACATGTCTATTTAATTCCTTAGGAATTTACTGTTCTTCAGAATTTTCTGTGCAATTTATTTGAAATGCAGATTTCATGTTTTCCTTCCCAGATACCATGAGTCACCCAAAGACTGTGGAGTTGACATTTTACGTAAGCACCTGAGTATTTTTGAGAAGGCAGTCTGGGTGAAGGAACACTCATATCATTAGCAGGTTTGTGAGATCAAGGGAAATGCCATGGGACAACGTGGTACTTTAGTAAACCACTGTGTACTGGTTCCTTGTAGTAACATGAAAATTCTACCCAGGAGATTGGTGTTAATTAGAATGCTGGTGTGTGGACCAATAGCCGTAAAAGAGATTCAAGAGTTTAATTCTGCAGTAAAGTTAGGAAAGAAATATGAATGGACAATAAATACTCTAAATAAAATTAATCTCATTAGTAAATAGTGAAAAGCAACCTAAAGCAATAAGTGAATTACTTTCACCCATTTGGTTGTTAAAAATTAAAGTTTGGCAGTATCTATTGCTAGTTGGCTTAAAGCTCAACATTCAGAAAACTAAGATCATGGCATCCGGTCCCATCACTTCATGGCAAATAGATGGAGAAACAGTGGAAACAGTGGCTGACTTTATTTTGGGGGGCTCCAAAATCACTGCAGATGGTGACTGCAACCATGAAATTAAAAGACGCTTGCTCCTTGGAAGGAAAGTTACGACCAACCTAGACAGCATATTAAAAAGCAGAGACATTACTTTGCCAACAAAGGTCTGTCTAGTCAAGGCTATGATTTTTCCAGTACTGATGTATGAATGTGAGAGTTGGACTATAAAGAGAGCTGAGCGCCAAAGAATTGATGCTTTTGAACTGTGGTGTTGGAGAAGACTCTAGAATCCCTTGGACTGCAAGGAGATACAACCAGTCCATTCTAAAGGAGATCAGTCCTGAATGTTCATTGGAAGGACTGATGCTGAAGCTGAAACTCCAATACTTTGGCCACCTGATGTGAAGAACTGACTCATTTGAAAAGACCCTGATGTTGGGAAAGATTGAGGGCAGGAGGAGAAGGGGACAACAGAGGATGAGATGGTTGGATGGCATCACCGACTCAATGGACATGAGTTTGAGTAAACTCTGGGAGTTGGTAATGGACAGGGAGGCCTGGCGTGCTGCAGTCCTTGGGGTCACAAAGAGTCAGACACAACTGAGGGACTGAACCTAACTGAACTGAACTGCTAGTAAAGATGTAAGGGATTGAATCCCCTCACAAACACTGATGGTAGGAATATAATATGGCAGAAACTACTAGAAGGCAATTAGCAGTACCTATCAACTATAAAAGAAGGTGGTTCTTTATGGAAAATTTATATATATGCAGAAATGAATGTATAAGAATGTTCAGCATTTCTTTGCTTGGAAAAATACACAATTGGGAGCATATCGTCAATCAAGAAGGAAATGATTAAGACCCCAGGAACACATGTGCTACAGAATAGTATAAAATCTTTGTAGAAGAATGTGGCAAGCATCCATATATTTCATTTTGAAAACTCTCCAAGACACATTTAGTGGGTTAAAAAGAATTTAAAGCCAATTAATATAGAACTGTCCCATTTATACAAGAAGGGTAAATCTGAAACATTTAATAATTGTAACTAGGCAAGGGGAAGGATTGGGAGAGGGAAAGAAAATCATAAGAAAGACTTTCAGCCTATATTTTTAAAAATGTTTTTACAATAAAAACACAATTACAATTGAAAGGAGGTGAGTGAAGTCACTCAGTTGTGTCCGACTCTTTGTGACCCAATGGACTGTAGCCTACCAGGCTTCTCCCTCCATGGGATTCTCCAGGCAAGAGTACTGGAGTGGGTTGCCATTTCCTTCTCCAGGGGATCTTCCCGACCCAGGGATTGAACCCGGGTCTCTTGCATTTCAGGCAGACGATCTGAAACATTTAATAATTACAACTAGGCAAGGGGAAGGATTGGGAGAGGGAAAGAAAATCATAAGAAAGATTTTCAGCCTATATTTTTAAAAATGTTTCTACAATAAAAACACAATTACAATTAAAAGGAGGTAGAAGAAAAAGTAATTCAGAAATGATACATGAATGTGTTTTTATTGTAAAAACATTTTAAAAGATATAGACTGAAAGAAGAAATGAGAAAATAAGCACCAAAGTTGAAAAATAAACAGATTTTTTAATACAGCAAAGTGTCACTAATCTGGGGGCTTCCCTGGTAGCTCAGCTGGTGAAGAATCCGCCTGCAATGCAGGAGACCCTGGTTCGATTCCTTGGTCAAGAAGATCCTATGGAAAATGGATAGGCGACCCACCCCAGTATTCATGGGCTTCTCTGGCAGCTCAAATTGTAAAGAATCCAGGGCACATGTGGGAGACCTGGGTTCAATTCCTGGGTTCGGAAGAACCCCTGGAGGGAGGGCATGGAAACCCACTCCAGTATTATTTCTTGGAGAATCCCCATGGACAGAAGGGCCTACAGTCCATGGAGCTGCAAAGAGTCAGGCACAACTAAGCATACACAGACATTTTCAGGAACTGGGAGAGGTTTGCTTATGGGGCACTGTTTTTAAAAATGCATCTTAATCTTCATTTTTCAAGAGTAGTTGCCCTTATAAACTTTGTTGTTAATTCCCTGAGGTGTATCCGACTCTGTTGCAACCCCATGAACAATAACACACCAGGCTCCCCTGTTTATGAGATTCTCCAGGCAAGAACATTGGAGTGGGTTGACTAGAGATCTCTTTGAGAAAATTAGAGATACCAAGGGAGCACTTGATGCAAAGATGGGCTCAGTACAGGATAGAATAGGTATGGATCTAACAGAAGCAGAAGATATTAAGAGGTGGCAAGAATACACAGAAAAACTGTACAAAAAGATCTTCATGACCTAGATAATCACAATGGTGTGATCACTCACCTAGAGCCAGACATCCTGGAATGTGAAGTCAAGTGGGCCTTAGGAAGCATCACTATGAAAAAAGCTAGTGGAGGTGATGGGATTCCAGTTGAGCTGTTCCAAATCCTCAAAGATGATGCTGCGCAAGTGCTGCACTCAATATGCCAGTAATTTGGAAAACTCAGCAATGGCTATAGGACTGGAAATGGTCAGTTTTCATTCCAATCCCAAAGAAAAGAAATGCCAAGAATGCTCAAACTACCGCACAATTGCACTCATCTCACATTCTAGTAAAATAATGATCGAAATTCTCCAAGCCAGACTTCAGCAATACATGAACAGTAAACTTCCAGATGTTCAAGCTGACTTTAGAGAAGGCAGAGGAACCAGAGATCAAATTGCCAACATCTGCTGGATCATCAAAAAGCAAGAGAGTTCCAGAAAAACATCTATTTCTGCTGTATTGACTATGCCAAAGCCTTTGACTGTGTGGATCACAATAAACTGTGGAAAATTCTGAAAGAGATGGGAATACCAGACCACCTGACCTGCCTCCTGAGAAATCTGTATCCAGGTCACTTCAGTTCAGTTCAGTTGCTCAGTCGTGTCCGACTCTTTGCGACCCCATGAATTGCAGCACGCCAGGCCTCCCTGTCCATCACCAACTCTCGGAGTTCACTCAAACTTACATCCATCAAGTCGGTGATGCCATCCAGCCATCTCAACCTCTGTCATCCCCTTCTCCTGCCCTCAATCCCTCCCAGCATTAGAGTCTTTTCCAATGAGTCAACTCTTCCCATCAGGTGGCCAAAGTATTGGAGTTTCAGCTTCAGTATCATTCATTCCAAAGAACACCCAGGACTGATCTCCTTCAGAATGGACTGGTTGGATCTCCTTGCAGTCCAAGGGACTCTCAAGAATCTTCTCCAACACCACTTAGCTTTCCCAGGATGCAACGATTAGAACTGGACATGGAACAACAGACTGGTTCCAAATAGGAAAAGGAGTATGTCAGGGCTGTATATTGTCACTGTGCTTATTTAACTTATATGCAGAGTACATCATAAGAAACGCTGGGCTGGATGAAGCACAAGTTGGAATCAAGATTGCTGGGAGAAATATCAATAACCTCAGATATGCAGATGACACCACCCTTATGGCAGAAAGTGAAGAAGAACTAAAGAGACTCTTGATGAAAGTGAAAGAGGAGAGTGAAAAAGTCAACTTGTAGCTCAACATTCAGAAAACTAAGATCATGGCATCTGGTCCTATCACTTCATGGCAAATAGATGGGGAAACAGTGGAAACAGTAGCTGACTTTATTTTGGGGGAGCTACAAAATAACTGCAGATGGTGACAGCAACCATGAAATTAAAAGAGGCTTACTCCTTGGAAGGAAAGTTACAACCAACCTAGACAGCATATTAAAATGAAGAGACATTACTGTGCCACCAAAGGTGCATCTAGTCAAGGCTATGATTTTTCCAGTAGTCATGGATGGATGTGAGAGCTGGACTATAAAGAAAGCTGAGTGCCGAAGAATCGATGCTTTTGAAGTGTGGTGTTGGAGAAGACTCTTGAGAGTCCATTGGACAGCAAGCGGATCCAACCAGTCCATCCTAAAGGAAATCTGTCCTGAATGTTCATTGAAAGGACTGATGCTGAAGCTGAAACTCCAATAGTTTGGCCACCTGATGTGAAGAACTGACTCATTGAAAAGAACATGATGTTGGGAAAGATTGAAGGCAAGAGGAGAAGGGGACAATAGAGGATGAGATGGTTGTATGGCATCACCGACTCAATGGACATGAGTTTGAGTAAACTCTGGAAGTTGGTGATGGACAGGGAGGCCTGGCATGCTGCAGTCCATGGGGTCGTGAAGAATCAGACACGAGTGAGCGACTGAACTGAACTGATATTTCCTTCTCCAGGCGATCTTAGAAGGTGGATTCTTTACCACCGAACCACCTGGGAAGCCCCCCCTTATAAACTAAGGTATAAGTTTAATAAATAAAATGAAGCATGTCAATAAAAAATTAATCCATGAAAGGCCATCTATATAACAATGTATCAGTATCAGAAAGAAAATGTTTGCCTAGAGGAATTGTTGATAAATTACTTGCTTATAGATACAAAAATGGAAAATGAAACTTCAGGTTTGGAAATACTATATCTGTTGGGATATTATGGCTGCCTTTAATTTTTTTTTCTTTCAACTTGGTTTCTATTGCTATAATAGTGCGGATCCAGTAAATACTCTAAAAGAATAGCTCAGCCCAGAATTGTCATTTGATTAAAACCATTTGAAAACAATTCTTTTAATTTGAATTCTTCCTGCTTTAAGAAATTCACAGATTTATTTTTTTAAAAAAAGAGAGAGAAAAGAAGTCACTCTGAATGCAGAAAGAATTAGCTAGGCCATTTCCAAATTACATAGCCTGAATCAGTAAAATCTGGATTAGTATGGTTTCACTATTCCTTGCATCATTATTCCAAATTAAAGTTTTGATTTTAAGTCACTGCTTATTGTCAGAAAGAGACAAGCTTTTATTTTCATTATGCATTCGTTGGTGGTTTTCACTTCCTAATATTACTTAGATTTAGAATCAGAAATAAGTATAGCTCTCCCTGTATATGCTTATTCCATTTCTTTTAATCTGTTTGCATAACTGGATAAACAGTTGTCATGTCAGATAATGTTCTGATATGTTCTGTACTCTGTGGCAACACACATCTATGTCTACTCTGCAAGCCCCAAGTCTAGTCTATGCTAAAAGTAAATGCAGTAACTTCTTAATACACACTCAACAGGTTTACGAAGTTGACAATGCCATCCTACTATGCACTTGCATTGCGCATTTCATCACTAAATGTGATTTCATCACATCCATGAATGTGAGGTCGAACATAGCTGATGCAAGTCAGCTCTGAAGAAAGATCCTGGAAGAGTCATTCTGGAACTTTGCAACATATGGAATCACCTGGGGAGATTTAAATCCTCCCAGTGGCTGGGCTTCACTCCATATCAATTATAGTGGAATCTCCATTGGTGAAACACTGGGCCTCAGTTGTCTTTCAGGCATCCCAAGTGATCTGAAAAACAGCGAAGGCCGAAAACCAGCATGGTCGAGCACATGAAAGACTTTCAGAGCAGCAGCAGCCACAGCAAATCAGAAGAGCCAGAGGAAGTGGGAGAAGCAATAGTGCAAGGTAAAAAGAGCCACAGACATCATGCTGGATTAACAGGGCAGTTGGTGTTTTGTTTAAAAGATAAAAACAAGATTTAGAGCACTAAATAAAGGACCACAGTCCTTAAGACTTTGACACCTGTGCCTTTCACTGGAAATAAAATAATTAGAAGTTAGGCCACCTGTGTGTATTTTCTCACCTCAATGAGATCAAGGTTCAATTATTTAGAGAGTGGAGCCAAAAGAATTAGAAGATAGTAGAGATCAGCTTAAGCAGGTGGTTTACTGTTTTTCTTCCTTTTGTACTTAAACAACTTTCTACACATTCTCTGTGCCTATACAAGAGGACTGTGTCACCTGGCAGCCGCTGAACAAAGCTTTCAGGGTGATGGAATATGTGTTTGTTCATCCATTAAAAATAAAACCAAAAAAACATAAAACACCTTAAGGCCACAGTAGATGTTTGAATATATGCTGCTGGAACACTAATTTCAGCCGTTTTTAAGACCACAAGCTTTTCGAAAGTTTAACGGTTTTTAAATGTCCATTTAGGCACAGAAACCACAGGTTTTGCTTTTTCTGGTTTCGTGTATGTGTGTCTGAAGAACGAACTAGGAGGTCTGAGCGAGCTGGGGACCAGGGGCAGCCTAGAAATGTGTGCTCACCCTTGAGCCCCACTGAGGGAGATTCTTTTTCTCAAAAGAGGGAATGCTTTTCCAGAAGCAGTGGGGGACACCTGCGTCTTCGGTAGAGGTTAAGAAAATGGTTTATATAATTTTTTCAGTCCTCATTTTCCACTGTGTGCTGCTGCTGCTGCTGCTAAGTCGCTTCAGTCGTGTCCGACTCTGCGCGACCCCATAGACGGCAGCCCACCGGGCTCCCCCATCCCTGGGATTCTCCAGGCAAGAGCACTGGAGTGGGTTGCCATGTCGTTCTCCAATGCATGAAAGTGAAAAGTGAAAGTGAAGTCGCCCAGCCGTGTCCGACTCTTCGCGACCCCATGGACTGCAGCCCACCAGGCTTCTCCGTCCATTGGATTTTCTAGGCAAGAGTACCGGGGTGGGGTGCCATTGCCTTCCCCGTTCCACTGTGTAAATGGCCACAACCTGATGTGGCTTGGAAGTGCGATCAAGAAACATTCAAGTTGCCTGGCGGGGGGCAGGAAGTCCACCAATGAAAAGACCCAGGAGCGGGCGGCGCAATCCGGCCCAGCCAGTCCGGCTTGTCCTCGTGCCTGTCCCGCCTCCTCTCCAGGCCAGCTTTCTTGTTGCGGGTTCCCCGCTCCTCTTTCTCTTCTTGCCCTTCTGGTGCTCCGACCTCAAGTCCGGAGAACCAGCCTCTGGTCCCCTAGATATGCCATCGCCCCACTACAGGACCTCTGGTAAGCCTGTCTTCCACATTTGCTGTCAGGGAAAATAGACAGCTCTGTAGCCTGCTGGCTAGGGTTTGGTCTGGAGAAGTGGAAAGTGAGGCAGGGATTTCGTTACTATGGATTTATTTAGGTAATCTTGGTAAACTGGTTTTGGAAACTAGTCATCTGTGATAACCAGTAGTGGCATGAGATATTCTGAATGGACTTGAGCCACACTTCTGCCTTTGCTTACGATTGACTGTTGACTATGACCAAAAACACGAACTCCGTTCTTCACCTAATCTCCCTCCCCGCATCGTGTAACAGAGCTGATTCGTCCCCGGTGGAGATCTAGAGATTTAGAGATCATACTGTGAGTTTTTTGAGTCAGTGTAAAAAATTTGGCATCAGGAATGCCTGGTGTAGTTAAAGCGAAGCTTTGTTTCTGGCTTTGGCTTCTTACCTAAAGTGGGATTCAGGTGGGTTTGGACTCTCTGAAAATTTTGCTGAAAATGACTGGGGTCTGGTTTTATAGCTCATTTTAAAAAAATTTTTAACTAAATTTGGTGTCTTTGCTATTAAGGCAATAACTATAGACAAGTTGCTTTGGTTTGGTTTAAGAAAAATTGAGTGATAGCTCATATTCAGGCTTGTTATCTGTGTTCAAATCTCTTAAGCAGTTCATGCAACTTTTGGTTAATCCAGATTAATCTAGTTGGAAAAAGCAGCCTGTCATCACCTAAGAAACAAACATTTAAATAGACTCAATCAATGACCACCATAATTATAAATCCTGAAGCCTCAAGTTAAGCTGACAAGTCTTCCCTTTCCTCCCCACCTGCTTCTTTCCCGTTTTCTTTTAATTGACAGATAACATTAACTTCAGGTGTACAATACAATGATTTGATATTTGTGTATATTGAAAAATTATTAAATAAGTCTAGTTAACATCCATTACCACACAATCACACATTATTATTTTTTTTTGATAAGTACTTTTAAGATCTACTCTTAGAAACTTTCACATGCACAACACAGTATTATTAAGTATAGTCACCATCCTATACCTTACATTCCTATGACTTTATTTTGTAGCTCAAAGTTTATTCTTTTTAATCCCCTTCACTCCACTCCTGCCTCTGGCAATCAGCCATCTGTTCTCTGTATTACTGAACTTTGTTTAATATTTTAGATTCCACATGTAAGTGAAATCACAGAGTATTTCTTTCTTTGACATATTTCACATAACATAATGCCCTCAAGGTTCATCCATGTTGTTATCAATGGCAAAATCTCATTCTTTTTTATGGCTGAATAATATTCCTGTGCATACCACATTTTTGCTAGCCATTCATCAATTGATAGATAATTAAGTTGCTTCTATATCTTGGCTTTGTAAATAAAGTTGCAGTGAACATTGGGGCAGGGGTGTGTGCGCGCATATGACTCTGAGTGAGTGTTTTCGTTGTCTTCAGATAGATCCCCAGAAGTGGAATTGCTAGGCCATGTGATAGTTCTTTTTAAATTTTTTGAAGAATCTCCATTTTCTTTTCCATAATGGTTGCACCAGTTTACACTCAAACTGACAGCACATTAAGAGTCCCCTTTGTTCCTGCCCAATGCTTGGTATTGTCTTTTATTAATTAATTTTTATTGGAATATAGTTGCTTTACAGTGTTTCTTTTGTTTTTAATTTTCTATTGGTATGTAGACTGGGGTGTCTTTTTTGCTATAACCATTCTGACAGGTGTGAAATGATAGCTGATTGTGGCTTTGATTTGCATTTTTCTGATTAGTGATGTTAAACATATTTTCCCATAATAGTCTCTTGTGATCCTTTGTATTTCATTGGTATTGGTTGTAATATTTCCTCTTTCATTTCCGATTTTTGAGTCCTCTCTCTCTCTCTCTCTCTTTTTTTTTTTTTTTTTGATAAGTCTAGCTAAAGGTTTGCCAATTTTTAGCTTTAAAAAAATGAATCAGCTTAGTTTCACTGATTTTTAAAATTGTCTTTGTGGTCTCTGTGGTTTAGAAACAACTGATATTTGAGTTGCCTTCTATGCTTTGGAAAGAACATTTTGTGAAGTCAGCACACAGCAATAGTAATAAAAGTGCTAATGTGTGTATTCCTCTCTCAGACCATAAATTGCTCTGTTAAAATAATTTAACTGGTACTTCAGCAGAGCATGCTATGATGAATCTCTTCAGCTAATAAATCATATCATGTTAAACTCACTTAAATCCCTACTTTTCAACTAATAGAGTTATAATTCATCCTGCTTAATTCAGCTATGTTTTGATGAGTAGGGATAGGAGGCATTAAAATATCCATATATTATTCTTACTCCAACTGTCCCATTCGGCTGCTGGGCAGATACACCGAGGAAACCAGAATTGAAAGAGACACGTGTACCCCAATGTTCATCGCAGCACTGTTTATAATAGCCAGGACCTGGAAGCAACCTAGATGTCCATCAGCAGATGAATGGATAAGAAAGCTGTGGTACATATGCACAATGGAGTATTACTCAGCCATTAAAAAGAATACATTTGAATCAGTTCTAATGAGGTGGATGAAACTGGAGCTGATTATGTAGAGTGAAGTAAGCCAGAAAGAAAAACACCAGTACAGTATGCTAATGCGTATATATGGAATTTAGAAAGATGGTAACGATAACCCTGTATGCAAGACAGCAAAAGAGACACAGATGTATAGAACAATCTTTTGGACTCTGTGGGAGAGGGAGAGGGAGGGATGATTTGGGAGAATGGCATTGAAACATGTATATCATATATGAAACAAATCACCAGTCCAGGTTCAATGCATGATACTGGATGCTTGGGGCCTGTACACTGGGATGACCCAGAGGGATGGTATGGGGAGGGTGGGAGGAGGGGGGTTCAGGGTAGGAAACACGTGTATACCTGTGGCAGATTCATGTTGATCTATGGCAAAACCAATACAATATTGTAATTAACCTTCAATTAAATAAATTTATATTAAAAAAAAAAAACCTTGTATTGGTCCCAGTCTCAGGTTTTAACACACAGGTTATGAAAGATTCTCAAATTAGGAAATGCTCTAAGCATTCTCAGTGCTAGCTGCAATCCTATGGAGGCAAGCTTGAAGGTGAAGGTGAAGTTGCTCAGTCGTGTCCGACTCTTTGTGACCCCATGGACTGTAACCTACTAGGCTTCTCCATCCATGGGATTCTCCAGGCAAGAATACTGGAGTGGATTGCCATTTCCTTCTCCAAGGGATCTTCCCAACCCAGGGATCGAACCCGGGTCTCCTGCATTGGAGGCAGACGCTTTAACCTCTGAGCCACCAGGGAAGCCCTGGAGGCAAGCTTAGGTCTAAAAAATCAGATCTAAATTTGTTTCAGAGTTAACATGGCATTCTACAAGTCTATTTCAGAATTAAGGTGGAAACATCAATACTTCTGCGTCTTTGCCTGAAGAGGACAACAGAAACTAGTGATAGTGGTTCCCAAACTTGTTTCCATTAGAATCATCTGTCAAAATTCCAAACCTGTTAAACCTCAGACCAGTCAATCATAATCTCTGGGCAAGGATCACAGGCATCTGTAACTTTTACAGCTTTCCAGGTGACCCCATGTGACAAAAAAAAATGGAGACCTGTGAATTAATGGCATCCACAAAATTCTTTAGTTTCATCCCAGGTGTTGAATCTACCATTCTGCCTCTTGAATGGTAGAGTCTATAATAATGAAAATATCTTTTTATGGTCAACCTACAGGAACAAGTGAGGCCAGAGGACTCTCTGTGGTTACTTTATCTCAATGAATGTAAATTGAAGCGGAAAGTAAAATTTCTTCTTTGAAAGCCAGGAAAAGTCAAGCCATCCATCAAGTTCTTCTCAAAACCATCTAATCATTATTATATAAGCAAAACACATGAGGTTATTTTATAGCAGAAAAATTAGTACCTATTTTAATGTTTTGTGATTGATTTTTGTTTTTGATCAGATTATGTCTGTAATAAGTACCAAAGCAATGACAAATAAAGTAAATCAGGAAGTAATTTTTGTCTAAATTATAATTATGATTTAATAATTTTATTTGAGTTAGCTTTATTACCCAACTTTATTAATTACCTAATCCTTTGTAACTGGGTAATTAAAACTTTTTTAATGCTCTTAAATGGTCCTGTTATAGAAAAAAAATGATGTAGTTACTGAGCCTTTTTATACTTACATATATTACAAATAATAGACATATCTGTTCCGGGTTGAAAGAACACAGAAGTTTATTGATTTATTTAACAAGGCCTTTATGATTAAATGCTCTCCAAGATGGCAGCGTAGAAGGGCATGCACTCATCTTCTCCTGCAAGAACTTCAAAATTACGACTGGCTGCTGATCAACCACCAACAGGAAAATGTTGGGTCCCAACAAAAAAAGTTACCCCATGTCCAAGGGCAAAGGAGAAGCCCCAGCAAGATGGCAGGAGGGGCAAACTCACATTCAGAATCAAACCCCATACCCACCAGAGATGTTCAGAGGGCTCAAACAAAACCTGTGTGCACCAGCAGACCCCACAGAGACTGAGCCAGACCTGTCTTTGAGTGTTCCAGTGTCTCCTGCAGATATACAGGTCAGCAGTCACATGCTGCAGGGGCTCTGGGTGCAGCAGACCAGGGTACGGCATAAGCCCTCTTGGAGAAGGGCACCATTAATGCCCCCATAATGCCACCAGAACTTACACAGGACTGGGAAACAGACTCTTGGAGGGCATAAACAAAACCTTGGGCTCATCAGAACCGAGGAGAGAGGAGCAATGACCCCACAAGAGACTGACCCAGACTTGCTCATGAGTGTCCAGAAGTCTCTGGGGAGGCATGAGTGCAGCAGTGCCTGCAGGGGACCTGTGAAGGAGGTCACCATTATCTTCATTACCTCCACCATAGTTTGGCCTCAGGTCAAACAACAAGGAGAGAACACAGCCCTGCCCATCAACAGAAAATTGGATTAAAGATTCACTGAGTATGGCCCTGCCCATCAGAATAAGACCCAGTTTCCCCTTAGTCTCTCCCATAAGCTTCCATAAGCCTCTTATCCTTATCCATCAGTTCAGAACAGTTTCTCAGTCATGTATGACTCTTTGCAAACCCATGAACTGCAGCATGCGAGGCGCCTGTCCATCACCAACTCCCAGAGCTTACTCATGTCCATTGAGTTGATGATGCCATCCAACCATCTCATCCTCTGTTGTCCCCTTTTCCTCCCACCTTCAATCTTTGCCAGCATCAGTATCTTTTCAAATGAGTCAGCTCTTCCCATCAGGTGGCCAAAGTGTTGGAGTTTCAGCTTCAACATCAGGCCTTCCAATGAATATTCAAGACTGATTTCCTTTAGAATGGACTGGTCGGATCTCCTTGCAGTCCAAGGGACTCTCAAGAGTCTTTTCCAACACCACAATTCCAAAGCATCAATTCTTCAGTGCTCAGCTTTCCTTATAGCCCAACTCTCACATCCACACATGACTACTGGAAAACTATAGCCTTGACTAGACGGACCTTTTGTTGGCAAAGTAATGTCTCTGATTTTTAATATGCTCTGTAGATTGGTCATAACTTTTCTTCCAAGGAGTTAGCATCTTTTTATTTCATGGCTGCAGTCATCATCTGCAGTGATGTTGAAGCCCAAAATAGTAGTCTGCCATTGTTTCCACTGTTTCCCCATTTATTTGCCATGAAGTGATGGGACCAGATGCCATGATCTTCGTTTTCTGAATGTTGAGCTTTCAGCCAACTTTTTCACTCTCCTCTTTCACTTTCATCAAGAGGCTTTTTAGTTCTTCTTCACTTTCTGCCTTAAGGGTGGTATCATCTGTGTATCTGAGGTTATGGATATTTCTCCCAGCCATCTTGATTCCAGCTTGTGCTTCATCCAGCCCAGCATTTCTCATGATGTACTCTGCAAATAAGTTAAATAAGCAGGGTGACAATATACAGCCTTGATGTAGTCCTTTTCCTATTTGGAACCAGTCTTTTGTTCCATGTCCAGTTCTAACTGTTGCTTCCTGACCTGCATACAGGTTTCTCAAGAGGCAGGTCAGGTGGTCTGGTATTCCCATCTCTTTCAGAATTTTCCACACTTGATTGTGATCCACACAGTCAAAGGCTTTGGCATGTCCATCAGAGGGCAGAAAGAATGAAAACCACAATCCAGAAAGCTTAACCAATCTGATCACATGAACCATAGCCTTGTCTAACTCAATGAAACCATGAGGACTACCCATGATGGAAGAGTCATGGTGGAGAGTTCTGATAAAATGTGGTCCACGAGAGAAGGGAATGGCAAGCCACTTCCTTGTTCTTGCCTTGAGAACCTCATGAAAAATATGAAAAAGCAAAAAAATAGGACACTGAAAGGTGAACTCCCAGGTCAGTATATGCAGAATATGCAACTGGACAACAGTGTAAAAATAATTCCAGAAAGAATGAAGAGACAGAGCCAAAGCAACAACAATACCAGCTGTGTATGTGACTGCTGATGGAAGTAAAGTCCAATGCTGTAAAGAGCAATATTGCATAGGAGCCTTCAATGCTAGGTCCATGAATCAAGGTAAATTGGAAGTGGTCAAACAGGAGATGGCAAGAGTGAACATCAATATTTTAGTTATCAGTGAACTAAAATGGACTGGAATGGGTGAATTTAACTCAGGTGAATATTGTATCTACTACTGTGGGCAAGAATCCCTTAGAAGAAATGGAGTAGCCCTCATACTTAACAAAAGAGTCCAAAATTCAGTACTTGGACACAATCTCAAAAACAACAGAATGATCTCTGTTTGTTTCCAAGGCAAACCATTCACTATCACAGTAATCCAAGTCTATGCCCCAACCAGTAATGCTGAAGAAGCTGAAGTTGAACAGTTCTATGAAGACCTACAAGACCTTTTAGAACTAACACCCAAAAAGGATTCCTTTTCATTATAGGGGACTGGAATGCAAAAGTAGGATGTCAATAGAGAACTGGAGTAACAGCCAGTTTGGCCTGGGAGTACAAAATAAAGCAGGGCCAAGGATAACAGAGTTTTGCCAAGAGAACACACTGGCCGTAGAAAACACCCTCTTCAAACAACACAAGAGAAGATTCTACACATGGACATCACCAGATGGTCAATACCAAAATCAGATTGATGATATTCTTTGCAGCCAAAGTTGGAGAAACCCTATACAGTCAGCAAAAACAAGACCCAGGGCTGACTGTGGCTAAGATCATGAACTCCTTATTGTAAAATTCAGACTTAAAGAAAGTAGGGAAAACCACTAACTAACCACCAAGTTCAGTTCAGTTCAGTTGCTCAGTCATGTCCGACTCTTTGCAACCCCATGAATCACAGCATGCCAGGCCTCCCTGTCCATCACCAACTCCCAGAGTTCACTCAGACTCACATCCATCGACTCAGTGATACCATCCAGCCATCTCATCCTCTGTCCTCCCCTTCTCCTCCTGCCCCCAGTCCCTCCCAGCATCAGAGTCTTTTCCAATGAGTCAACTCTTTGCATGAGGTGGCCAGAGTACTGGAGTTTCAGCTATAGCATCATTCCTTCCAAAGAAATCCCAGGGCTGATCTCCTTCAGAATGGACTGGTTGGACCTCCTTGCAGTCCAAGGGACTCTCAAGAGTCTTCTCCAACACCACAGTTCAAAAGCATCAATTCTTCGGCGCTCAGCCTTCTTCACGGTCCAACTCTCACACCCATACATGACCACTGGAAAAACCATAGCCTTGACTAGACGGACCTTAGTTGGCAAAGTAATGTCTCTGCTTTTCAATATGCTATCCAGGTTGGTCATAACTTTTCTTCCAAGGAGGAAGCGTCTTTTAATTTCATGGCTGCAATCACTGTCTGCGGTGATTTTGGAGCCCCCCAAAATAAAATCTGACACTGTTTCCACTGTTTCCCCAACTATTTCCCATGAAGTGATGGGACCAGATGCCATGATCTTCGTTTTCTGAATGTTGAGCTTTAGGCCAACTTTTTCGCTCTCCTCTTTCACTTTCATCAAGAGGCTTTTAGCTCCTCTTCACTTTCTGCCATAAGGGTGGTGTCATCTGCGTATCTGAGGTTATTGATATTTCTCCCGGCAATTTTGATTCCAGCTTGTGATTCTTCCAGCCCAGCGTTTCTCATGATGTACTCTGCATATAAGTTAAATAAGCAGGGTGCCAATATACAGCCTTTACATACTCCCTTTCCTATTTGGAACCAGTCTGTTGTTCCATGTCCAGTTCTAAGTGTTGCTTCCTGACCTGCATGCAGATTTCTCAAGAGGCAGGTCAGGTGATCTGGTATTCCCATCTCTTTCAGAATAAGGGCCTAGATCTGATAGATAGAGTGCCTGATGAACTATGGAATAAGGTTCATGACATTGTATAGGAGACAGGGATCAAGACCATCCCCATGGCAAAGAAATGCAAAAAAGCAAAATGGCTGTCTGAGGAGGCCTTACAAATAGCTGTGAAAAGAAGAGAGGTGAAAAGCAAATGAGAAAAGGAAAGATATAAGCATCTGAATGCAGAGTTCCAGAGAATAGCAAGAAGAGATAAAGCCTTCTTCAGTGATCAATGCAAAGAAATAGAGGAAAAGAACAGAATGGGAAAGACTAGAAATCTCTTCAAGAAAATTAGAGATACTAAGGGAACATTTCATGCAAAGATGGGCTCGATAAAGGACAGAAATGGTATGGACCTAACAGAAGCAGAAGATATTAGGAAGAGGTGGCAAGAATACACAGAAGAACTGTGCAAAAAAGATCTTCACAACCCAGATAATCACGATGGTGTGATCACTAATCTAGAGCCAGACATCCTGGAATGTGAAGTCAAGTGGGCCTTAGAAAGTATCACTACGAACAAAGCTAGTGGAGGTGATAGAATTCCAGTGGAGGTGTTTCAAATCCTGAAAGATGATGCTGTGAAAGTGCTGCACTCAATATGCCAGCAAATTTGGAAAACTCAGCAGTGGCCACAGGACTGGAAAAGGTCAGTTTTCATTCCAATCCCAAAGAAAGGCAATGCCAAAGAATGCTCAAACTACTGCACAATTGCATTCTTCTCACATGCCAGTAAAGTAATGCTCAAAATTCTCCAAGCCAGGCTTCAGCAATACGTGAACCATGAACTTCCTGATGTTCAAGCTGATTTTAGAAAAGGCAGGGGAACCAGAGATCAAATTGCCAACATCCACTGGATCATGGAAAAAGCAAGAGCATTCCAGAAAAACATCTATTTCTGCTTTATTGACTATGCCAAAGCCTTTGACTGTGTGGATCACAATAAACTAGACTATAAAGGTATGACCAAAATCAAAGCCCTTATAGTTATATAGCGGAAGTGACAGATAGATTCAAGGGATTAGATCTGATAGAGTACCTGAGAACTATGGGTGGAGATTTGTGACTTTGTATGGGAGGCAGTTATCAAGACCATCCCCAAGAAAAATAAATGCAAAATGGCAAATGGTTGTTTGAGGAAGCCTTACAAATAGCTGAGAAAAGAAGAGAAGCTAAAGGCAAAGGAGAAAAGGAAAGATATTCCCATTTAAATACAGAGTTTCAAAGAATAGCAAAGAGAGATATGAAAGCCTACCTCAATGATCAATGCAAAGAAATAGAAGAAAACAATAGAATGGGAAAGACTAGAGATCTCTTCAAGAAAATTAGAGATACCAAGGGAACATTTCATGCAAAGATGGGCTCGATAAAGGACAGAAATGGTCTGGACCTAACAGAAGCAGAAGATGTTAAGAAGAGGTGGCAAGAATACACAGAAGAACTGTACAAAAAGATCTTCACGACCAAGATAATCACGACGCTGTGATCACTCACCTAAAGCCAGACATCCTGGAATGTGAAGTCAACTGGTTCTTAGGAAGCGTCACCATGAACAAAGTAGTGGAGGTGATGGAATTCCAGTTGAGCCATTTCAAATCCTAAAAGATGATGATGTTGCAGTCCTGCACTCAATATGCCAGCAAATTTGGAAAACTCAGCAGTGGCCAGAGGACTGGAAAAGGTCAGTTTTCATTCCAATCCCAAACAAAGACAATGCCAAAGAATGTTCAAATACTACACATTTGCACTCATCCCACATGCTAGCAAAGTAATGCTCAAAATTCTTCAAGCCAGGCTTCAACAGTACATGAACTTCCAGATGTTGAAGTTGGTCTTAGGAAAGGCAGAGGAACCAGAGATCAAACTGCCGACATCCGTTAGATCATCAAAAAAGCAACAGAGTTCCAGAAAAACATCTTTTGCTTTATTGACTACGCCAAAGCCTTTGACTGTGGGTCACAACAAACTGTGGAAAATTCTGAAAGAGATGGAAATACCAGACCACTTTACCTGCCTTCTGAGAAACCTGTATGCAGGTCAGGAAGCAGCAGTTAGAACTGGAAATGGAACAACAGACTGGTTTCAAATCAGGAAATGAGTACATCAGGGCTGTATATTGTCACACTGTTTATTTAACTTATGTGCAGAGTACATCATGCATAATCTGGGCTGGATGAAGCACAAGCTGGAATCAAGATTGCCAGGAGAAATATCAATAATCTCAGATATTCAGATGACACCACCCTTAAGGCTGAGAAGGAAGAGGAACTAAAGAGGCTCTTGATGAAAGTGAAAGAGGAGAATGAAAAAGTTGGCTTAAAACTCAACATTCAGAAAACTAAGATCATGGCACCTTGTCCCATCATTCATGGCAAATAGATGGGGAAACAATGGGAACTGTAAGAGATTTTATTTTGTTGGGCTCCAAAATCACTGCAGATGGTGACTGTAGCCAAGAAATTAAAAGACTCTTGCTCCTTGGAAGAAAAGCTATGACCAACTTAGAGGGCATATTAAAAATCAGAGACATTACTTTGCCAACAAAGCCCATCTAGTCAAAGCTATGGTTTTTCCAGCAGTCAAGTATGGATGTGAGAGTTGGATTATAAAGAAAGTTGAACACCAAAGAATTGTTGCTTTTGAACTGTGGTTTGGAGAAGACTCTTGAGAGTCCCTTGGACTGCAAGGAGTTCAAACAGTCAATCATAAGGGAAATCAGTCCTGAACACTCATTGGAAGGACTGATGCTAAAGCTAAAACACTGATCTTTTGGCCACCTGATGTAAAGAACTGACCCATTTGTAAAGACCCTGATGCTGGGTAAGATTGAAGGCAGGAGGAGAAGGGGATGTCAGAGGATGCGATGGTTGGATGGCATCACCGACTCCATGGACATGAGTTTGAGCAAGCTCCAGGAGTTGGGGACGGACAGGGAAGCCTGGCGTGATGCAGTCCATGCAGTCTCAGCGAGTTAGATTTGACTGAGTAACTGAACTGAACTTATCCTTAAATACTATAGGTGAAACCCAGAACTGGGTGCTGTGGGTAGAATGATGGGCAAGATCCTTGTACTCATGAAGTCTATAGTTTAATGAGGAGGAAATTCACTTTAATAAATATAAAAACAACTTGTTAGTATTGGAATAAGAACTATGAAAAATAACTTATGATAGAGCATGAAATATCTGACTTGCCTGTAGTAAGTGTGGTGAGTTAAAGAAAGGGGCTTCCCTGGTGGTGCAGAGGTTAAAGCATCTGCCTGCAATGTGGGAGGTTTGATTCCCTGGGTTGGGAAGGTCCCCTGGAGAAGGAAATGGCAACCCACTCCAGTATTCTTGCCTGGAGAATCCCATGGATGGAGGAGCTTAGCGGGCTACAGTCCACGGGTCGCAAAGAGTCGGACACAAATCAGCGACTTCATTTTCACTTTCCAAATAAAAGGAATCTGGGACTTCATGAGACAAAATTGGTATTAGGAGAAAATGGGGGGTGACTCCAGTGAGGGCTTTTCATTTTTGTTTGTTTCATCCAAATTTGAAATTGAATAGAAATGAGTTTTCTCAAAGAAGTGTCTGCAAACATAAAAAATTAGCACCTGGAGTTACCATTTTTGTCACCATTGGCATTAAGTGAGTTTGGGACCAAAAGCATAGAATTCTCAGTCATCACTCAGCCACTTCCCAGCTCTGTGACATGAGTGATACCAGTTTATCTTTAAACACCTCCTTGTCTCATTGCCTTGTTGATTACAGGGAACATGTGCATTTACACGTGCTAGGGTTTTCTAATGAATCATATGCAGTGAGACACCCCAAGTTCAAGTACTGGTATATGAGTGCTCAACCGTGAGCTCCTTCTTTACGCAGAACCCTTTTACACAGATGGCTATTGTGTTGAAAGTAAAGCATTTTAATTAAAGGACGCATAGCAGTGGGTTCTAAAATTAGATGTACAATACCAATCAATGGCAAAGCTTAAAAGTGTGTAGCCTAATCCCAAGAGATTTTAACACAGTAGCTCTTATAAGGGGCCCAGAGTTATCATGTGTTTCAGATGGTGAGCTGAGTTTAGAAACCACTTACCTAAGAAAGTTATAAAATTATCGTCCCTTTTGAAATGTAATCAAGAGCATATATAGGAGTAAAATTCAGTACCTTAACTTCTAATTGAACCTAAACTGGCAGAGAAAATCCATTGCTGATAACAGGAGACACATCACATTGTGATGTAGTTACAGAGTCTTGAATTAACATGTCAGCTGAAATGGTTTTCATCCAAGGATACACTGGAAACTCCCACAGTGAAGTTGATGCATGGTTGTAGAACAACAACCACTCATCACTCTCATGCTTCTGCCAGGCACTGTCCTAAGATCTAAAACTGTAAAACTTCAACCTTGGCTCCAAGTTCTACCTCAAAGCTGTGAGTTCATCAATTTTGGGCTCTAAGAAAAACAGTCTGTTAAACACTGAACTTAGGTGTGTATGTGTGTATCAGCAATTTTTAGCTCTTCAGTCCATTATATAATTATGCCAGGTTATTTTTCTCCTGGAAGTTGAAACCAGTCAGCCCTCATTTGTTAATAACTACATCTATGGTTATCATTCGCTGTCACTACACAAGGTATAATTTGAAGGGTGGACTTAAAGGAAAAGTCCAGAATGCAAGAACATTTGTGAAATTGTACACATAGTGTATAGGTGACTTGATAAGTGGACTTAAATGCAAGTATTTTGGCATAATGTAGTTATATTACTGTGTAGAAAGCATTCTTCTAGATGGGAGAAATAGCATAAAAATATAATAGTGACTTTCAACTTTTCTGGGAATTAATTTATTAAACTTTTTATCTAATGAAAGATAATTTTTAAATTTAAAACAGTTTAACAATTTTATTAATTTAATCTTTGACTTCTTTTTTCTTCTAAACACACAAAGACCATATAGGGTGTTACATTTCAAATATATCTTTATATAGAATTCCAAGTTTTTCAATTCAGAAACTTGACATGCTGCATTTTCCAAGTCACCAGATAAATCTTTAGCCTATTTTAAGTATACTGTTAAGTAACTTGGGCTTCCCAGATAAGAGATGCAGGTTTGATCTTTGCATTGGGAAGATCTCATGGAAGAGGAAATGGCAACCTACTCTAGTATTCTTGCTGGAAATTTTCATGGAGAGAGGACCCTGGTGGGCTGCAGCCTGTGGGGTCACAAAGAGTTGGAAGCAACTGAGCACACAGAGAGTTACATTAAGTAACTTAAGGGATGCAAAAACTTCAGATGCTTGAATACCCATCCATACTCATAGTGTTAAGAACCTAGAATTTGGAGCAGACTCTGTTTTCAAATTCTGGCTGTCACTTAATAGCTACACAATCTCAGGTAAATGCCATAAGTTTTCTTAGTTTCTGTTTCCTCATCTTTAAAATAGGAGTAATAAACCTACCTCCCTCATAGAGGTCCTGTGAGAATGAAGCAAATACATATATATCATCTTTGGTACCTGAAAGATGCTCTCAAAAATTACTATGATCATTTCCTGCCACTTATATTCCTTAGTTGGGAGGAGGTTTTATTTGTACAGGCCCCAGTTATGAAAAAGTAATTAATTGAATTCCTATTACTGATCAGCACATTGGTGCCTGCTTTCATATTTTCATATGAATAGTAGCAATATGAATTCATTTGCACCCCACATTTTCATGCCCTTATTGTTATCAATGGCAGGGTGGTAGAGTTTTGGAGAAGAAAGGGAAGGAGAAACGTAAATCCGTGTATTGGTTAAAGTAAAACAAAGGTCCTAAATCTCAGTGGCATGTCGCAGTTAAAGTGTATTTCTTGTTCATATAAATGGAGAATGGGGACAGGAGAATCTGTTTCTGCTGCTATTTAGAAACGCAGGCTGAGAGTGGTTGGCTCTTTCACTAAATTGCAGGGCTGTAATTGTCTCCCTGGAGATTCACAGATGGAGGAAAAGCTAGTGAGGTGTCTCTAAGCAAATATCCCCTTGGCCAAGTTCGGTCACGTGACTGCGACAAAGGCTGGGAAACACGTTTAGGAGGAAAGGGAAACTAGTTTGGTAAATAGATAACAGTTTCAGCCACAGGGTCTGAAAGGACGCACCTGAGAGCATGCAGCCACAAAAAAGTTTAGTATTAATACAGAATGGAAAAAAAAATGAAGACATTGACAGTCTTATGGGAAAGAGTAAGGGAGTAGATGAGAAGGGATGAATGAAACTATAAATAGGAATAGTGTTTCTTAAAGGGAGAGGGATGATGGTGTGAAGAGCAGTGAGGAGAAAGTTGCTGAATGAAGTGTTACTATCAGAAAACATTGGATAGTTTCTGAATTTTGCCAGGCAGTGGCCCATGTGTAGAAAAGTGGAAGTTTTGGCTTTTTTGTTTCTTTTAAACATATTCTGCAATATGACTCCTGAGTGTCAAACATAGTACTTAGTCCTACTTGATCATAAATATGATTAAGACTGGTGAGAAAACAGTGAAATGTGTAGAGATCCCTGAATAAAGAATTCCCATCTTCCTTGTCTCTAGCTTTCTGTTTAGGTTAGTTATAAAATCCAGCGCCCTTGCCTGTGAGATTAAAAACCAGCCCAAGAAGGCTAACTATATTGTCAGGAAGGTGAGAATTTTCTCACCAAAAAAACATGTCTAAACTAGAGACCATGTCCTGCTTTGGTAGTTTATGTATTTGTATGATTTATGTAACATGTCAAACAGTCTATCACAATGTTTCCATTCAGTTCAGTCACTCAGTTGTGTCTGACTCTTTGGGACCCCATGAACTGCAGCACTCCAGGCCTCCCTGTCCATCACCATCTCCCGGAGTTCACTCAAACTCCAGTCCATCAAGTCAGTGATGCCATCCAGCCATCTCATCCTCTGTCGTCCCCTTTTCCTCCCGCCCTCAATCGCTCCCAGCATCAGAGTCTTTTCCAATGAGTCAACTCTTCGCATGAGGTGGCCAAAGAACTGGAGTTTCAGCTATAGCACCATTCCTTCCAAAGGACACCCAGGCCTGATCTCCTTTAGGATGGACTAGTTGGATCTCCTTGCAGTCCAAGGGACTCTCAAGAGTCTTCTCCAACACCACAGTTCAAAAGCATCAATTCTTCGGTGCTCAGCTTTCTTCATAGTCCAACTCTCACATCCATATGTGACCACTGGAAAAACCATAGCCTTGACTAGACGGACCTTTGTTGGCAAAGTAACATCTCTGCTTTTCAATATGCTATCTAGGTTGGTCATAACTTTCCTTCCAAGGAGTAAGCGTCTTTTAATTTCATGGCTACAGTCACCATCTGCAGTGATTTTGGAGCCCCCAAAAATAAAGTCTGACACTGTTTCCACTGTTTCCCCATCTACTTCCCATGAAGTGATGGGACCAAATGCCATGATCTTAGTTTTCTGAATGTTGAGCTTTAAGCCAACTTTTTCACTCTCCTCTTTCACTTTCATCAAGAGGCTTTTTAGTTTCTCCTCACTTTCTGCCATAACGGTGCTGTAATCTGCATATCTGAGGTTATTGATATTTCTTCTGGCAATCTTGATTCCAGCTTGGGCTTCTTCCAGCCCAGCGTCTCTCATGATGTACTCTGCATAGAAGTTAAATAAGCAGGGTGGCAATACAGCCTTGACGTACTCCTTTTCCTATTTGGAACCAGTCTGTTGTTCCATGTCCAGTTCTAACTGTTGCCTCCTGACCTGCATATAAGTTTCTCAAGAGCCAGATGAGGTGGTCTGGTATTCCCATCTCTTTCAGAATTCTCCACAGTTTATAGTGATCCACACAGTCAAAGACTTTGGCATAGCCAATAAAGCAGAAATAGATGTTTTTCTGGAATACTCACTTTTTCCATGATCCAGCAGATGTTGGCGATTTGATCTCTGTTTCCTCTGCCTTTTCTAAAACCAGCTTAACCATCAGGAAGTTCACAGTTCACGTATTGCTGAAGCCTGGCTTGGAGAATGTTGAGCATTACTTTACTAGTGTGTGAGATGAGTGCAATTGTGCGGTAGTTTGAGCATTCTTTGGCATTGCCTTTCTTTAGGACTGGAATGAAAACTGACCTTTGCCAGTCTTGTGGCCACTGCTGAGTTTTCCAAATTTGCTGGCATATTGAGTGCAACACTTTCAAAGCATCATCTTTCAGGATTTGAAAGAGCTCAACTGGAATGCCATCACCTCCACTAGCTTTGTTTGTATGATGCTTTCTTTCTAAGGCCGACTTGACTTCTCATTCCCGAATGTCTGGTTCTAGGAGAGTGATCACACCATCATGATTATCTTGGTCGTGAAGATCTTTTTTGTACAGTTCTTCTGTGTATTCTTGCCACCTCTTCTTAACATCTTCTGCTTCTGTTAGGTTCAGACCATTTCTGTCCTTTATCGAGCCCATCTTTGCATGAAATGTTCCCTTGTACCTCTAATTTTCTTGAAGAGATCGCTAGTCTTTCCCATTCTGTTGTTTTCCTCTATTTCTTTGCAGTGATCACTGAGGAAGGCTTTTATCTCTCCTTGCTATTCTTTTGGAACTCTGCATTCAGATGCTTATATCTTTCCTTTTCTCCTTTGTTTTCCCGCTTCTCTTCTTTTCACAGCTATTTGTAAGGCCTCCCCAGACAGCCATTTTGCTTTTTTGCATTTCTTTCCCATGGGGATGGTCTTGATCCCTGTCTCCTGTATAACATCATGAACCTCCGTCCTTAGTTCATCAGGCACTCTATCAGATCTAGTCCCTTAAATCTATTTCTCACTTCCACTGTATAATCATAAGGGGTTTGATTTAGGTCATACCCGAATGGTCTAGCGGTTTTCCCTACTTTTTTCAATTTAAGTCTGAATTTGGCAATAAGGAGCTCATGATCTGAGCCACAGTCAGCTCCTGGTCTTGTTTTTGTTGGCTGTCTAGAGCTTCTCCATCTTTGGCTGCAAAGAATATAATCAACCTGATTTCGGTGTTGACCATCTGGTGATGTCCATGTATAGAGTCTTTCTCTTGTGTTGTTGGAAGAGGGTGTTTGCTATGACCAGTGCGTTCTCTTGGCAAAACTCTATTAGCTTTTGCCCTGCTTCATTTCATATTCCAAGGCCATATTTGCCTGTTACTCCAGGTGTTTCTTGACTTTCTACTTTTGCATTCCAGTCCCCTATAATGAAAAGGACATCTTTTTTGGGTGTTAGTTCTAAGAGGCCTTGTAGGTCTTCACAGAACCATTCAACTTCAGCTTCTTCAGCATTACTGGTTGGGGCATAGACTTGGATTACTGTGATATTGAATGATTTACCTTGGAATCGAACAGAGATCATTCTGTCGTTTTTGAGACTGCATCCAAGTACTGCATTTCGGACTCTTTTGTTGACCATGATGGCTACTCCATTTCTTCTAAGGGATTCCTGCCCACAGTAGTAAATGTAATGGTCATCCGAGTTAAATTGGAAGCTCACAGGAAACAGTGCTGTTAAGATGGAACTGCTCTTTTATTCCTTTTGTCTAGTCCCCTGTCCTTTTCATTCATAAAGCAGGGGTCCTCAGTCTCCAGGGTCTAATGGCTGATGATCTGAGGTAGAACTGAAGTAATAATAGTAGAAAATAGTTGCATAATATATGTAATGCGCTTGAATAATCCCAAAACCATCTCCCACCCCTGACAGTGGAAAAATTGTCTGCCATGAAACTGGGTCCTGGTGTCAAAAAGGTTGGAGACCCCTGCTTTAAAGAGTGTTAGTATGTTTTGTAATCTTACTGCAATTTGTACAAAAACTCCTCTGTTTCCCTTATTCATTGATCTTCATTCTGCAAATACTTGCTGAGGGTCTTCTCTGTATCAGATAAGGGTCTCCCAGTTAGTACTCCTTGTATGAAAAATAATTTTGTTAGTATTTGGAGGGTATTTTTTTCTGTACTTTCTGGGCAATTCAGGAAGGAGAAACTCTGCACTGCCAGTAACATTCCTAATTAGAATGAAGTGTATCAAGATATCTGCCTAATATATCCAAAAGTTTATAAGAATCCAAGTTTTAGTTTAGATTTTCTGCTAATAGTAACCTCTTGCCTGAAATGAAAAGTAAGATTAAATATCAATAGTTCTCATAATCGTATAGAAGAAGGCAATGGCACCCCACTCCAGTACTCTTGCTTGGAAAATCCCATGGATGGAGGAGCCTGGTGGGCTGCGGTCCATGGGGTCGCTGAGAGTCAGGCACAACTGAGCAACTTCACTTTCATTTTTATGCATTGGAGAAGGAAATGGCAACCCACTCCAGTGTTATTGCCTGGAGAATCCCAGGGACGGGAGAGCCTGGTGGGCTGCCGTCTATGGGGTCGCGCAGAGTCGGACACAACACGACTGAAGTGACTTAGCAGCAGCATAATCCTATAAGTTTATAAGAATTCAAGTTTTAGTTTAGATTTTCTGCTAATAGTAATCTCTTGCCTGAAATGAAAAGTAAGATTAAATATCAATAGTTCTCATAATCATATCTTCCAGATATGGTTGTCTAGATGAACATAGTTGATGTTGCTATGGGTAAGTGATAAAATATTGGGTTGGCCCAAAGGTTCATTCAAGTTTTTCCATAAGATAGCATGAATGAACAAACTTTGGGCCAACTCAATATATTTGTTCTATAATATGATTTTTAAAAATCTTACATGTAGAATTATGAACATTTATCCAGATAAATTTGATTGCAGGTAATTTTCAGGACATATCATAATTTGTGTAACATTTCTTTCATTGGATACAATTCATTTTTAATTCGTGCTATGATATCACTGCAGTTAGACTGTATACATTCATGATTCTTTTCTTAAAATTGCTCTAAACTAAAATAATTTATTTTAAAAACGCTTGCCAAATTGCCTTTCAGGAAGTTAATGCTGACTGCAGTTCCTACTAATGATGTATGAGAATGTCCTGTTTTTTGCCCCTGTGCTGAGACTAAGTACTACCCATCCCCTTTTAATTCGAACTTCAGAATCTCACAGATATTTGAAATGTTGCAAAAATATCACTTTTCTAAAAAAGCAAATTTCTCTTATCAGGATAAAGTTAGTTTGTAATTTTGTGAGATGTAACATGCAATTACTATGTTCAGACACGCTTCATGTCTGCTACAATTTGACTTTTCTATTAGAATTTATTACCTTATAATTTTAGGGGGTTGATTATCATTGGCCTTCAAATTAATTTTACATTTCTAAAATTGTCGTGATTTTAATTTCAAACTTGGAAACAAACAAACAAACATGATTTGTGAAAGCTATATAGGAGGTCAGGTTCAATGCCTGGATGGGGAAGACCCTCTGGAGGAGGGCACGGCAACTCATTCCAGTATTCTTGCCTGGAGAATGCTCATGGATGGAGAAGCCTTATGGGTACAGTCCATGGGGTCACAAAGAGTCAGACATGACTGAGCGACAAGCAGACACACATATTAAGTACTTGAGTCAAAAACAGAATTGTCTCAAATATAATTTCCTAAACTTCAAGTCTATCTAATATAACAACTCATTCTGGAAATGAATTAATAGTATCCCTATTTTGTAACTTTGTTTTGGCAAAATAATCACCAAGACAGACCGTTTAGTTGATCTTTTGAGACAAGATATGCCTCAAATGTATTGTCTTCAACTCCACTTTTACCTAATGTGGTACCTGTTGCCAAAAATGAAGAGTTTTAACCTTTTTTCTTTCCTGGGTAACAAATTACAGGAAAAAAAAAAATCAGAGCAAAATCCTGCTTCTCCCAGGTATATTCATGTTCTAGCCACTGGATTATTGCGCTTTTTAAAAACGCAGTATGCAGTTTTATCCCTTTGTTGTCTGGCTCAGACTGCTTCCTCTGCCTCCAATACCCTGTGTTTTGGTGAGCTTCTTCTCATTCCTCAGAAATATATGTAAAATAGATGACCAGTGCAAATTCAATGCATGAAGCAGTGCACTCAAAGCCCATGCTCTGGGACACCCAGAGGGATGGGGTGGGGAGGGAGGTGGGCGGGTGTTTCAGGATCGAGGGACACGTGCACCCGCAGCTGATTCGTGTTGATGTATGGCAAAACCCACCACAATATTGTAAAGAAATTATCCTTCAATTAAAATAAATACATTCCAAAAACTCTATGTAGTAGATATGATACATGATGCCTATTCCTACACGGTCCTTGTAGAACTACTGAAGTTCCTTCCCATTAAAAGTGGACTGCACATAGTCAGCAGTGTTTCTACTGTAGGATTCTGGATAACCAGGCTAGCCAAGTGCACCAGAGGTGAACCACTGAACAAAGCTGAGCTGAACCAAACACGTGCTGAGGAATTTGGGATGGTCTCTGAGAGGCTGAGCAGAGCTGAAACTGAAGGGTGACTTGCACTGGGGACAGAATAGAAGCCACTGTGTCAAACCTTAGCATGTACAGTTAAAGTAGAGCAGAAATCATAGCCAGTCTGCAGAATAGTTTCCACAACTGACTTTTCATAAGAGGTAGCATTCCAATCCATCCATACTTTCTACCAGTTTAAACCATTTCTCGCCCTTGAAATAAAAGGATGTTGAAAAGAAGGTAGATCAAATGCTTTCTTGAAGCTTTTACTGAGTACCTGTAGACCAGTTAAATCACTTTTAATCTGTTAGGTATTTGTACACATGATACAATATCTTGTCAATTTGTTTTTTCAAGTGAAGACCTAAAATTGAGTGTTCCCTATAAGCTCTACATAATGCTAAGTATTATTATAATGCATGTGTTATTCTCACATCAACACTCTATAAAGTTGGCATTCACTCCATTATTATTAATGAGGTTTTATCCTTTGCCCAACATCATTGTTGGAAACACAAGGAGCCATGATTGCAAAACAATTCTGCCTAAGTTCAAGCAGCGCATCTCAAACCACTATATTGAACCAACCCCCGGCACTAATAGTTGTTTATAATCTCTCTTGCTAAATGGTGAGCTCCTTGAAGTTAGTGTACCGTGTACATTGTTTCAAATGTTGGGATAGTGCCTATTGAGCACCAAATGCTCAATATAGGTTAACATTGAATTAAAATTCTCTAGCATTACCCAGATTGTAATCTCTGGTTACTGATCTGTTTCTGTCTAAGCCATTAATATTAGGACAAACATATAATGTCCCACATATATATGGGCATTTGTACAAACATCAGATGCCCAAGAGCTTCCCTGATGTCTCAGTGGTAACGACTCCACCTGCCAGTACAGGAGACATGGGTTCAGTTACTGGATGAGAATGATACCCTGGAGAAAGAGATGGCAACCCACTCTAGTATTCCTGGCTAGGAAATCCCAGGGACATAGGAGCCTGGTGGATTACAGTCCATTTGGGTCACAAATAAGTCAGACATGACTAAGCAACTAAACAACAAACAGCAGGTACCCAAATTATGGAGATTCTTAATTTTCTGTTTTCTCGGTGTGGAGATAAATAACGTATTTCTTTTATATTTTTGTACTGTTGTTGTTCAGTGACCCCATGGCCTGCAGCATGCCAGGCTTCCCTGTCCTTCACTGTCTCCCGGAGTTTGCCCAAACTCATGTCCATTGAGTCAATGATATCATCCATCCATCCTTTGTCACCCCCGTATCGTCCTGCCCTCAATCTTTCCCAGCACCACGGTCCTTACCAGTGAGTCAGCTCTTTGCATCAGGTGGCTAAAGTATTGGAACTTCAACATCAGTCTTTCCAATGAATATTCAGGGTTGATTTCCTTTAGGATTGACTGATTTGATCTCCTTGCAGTCCAAGGGACTCTCAAGAGTCTTCTCCAACACCACAGTTTGAAAGCATCAATTCGTCAATGCTCAGCCTTATTTTTGGTCCATACATGACCACTGGAAAAACCATAGCTTTGACTATATGGACCTTTGTTGACAAAGTAATGTCTGTGTTTTAATACACTGTCTAGGTTTGTCATAGCTTTTCTTCCAAGGAACAGGCATCTTTTAATTTTATGGCTGCAGTCACCATCTGCAGTGATTTGGGAGTCCAAGAAAATAAAGTCTGTCACTGTTTACATTATTTCCCCATCTATTTGCCATGAAGTGATGGGACCAGATGCCATGATCCTCATTTTATGAGCGTTGAATTTTAAGCCAGCTTTTTCACTCTCCTCATTCACCTTCATCAACAGGCTCTTTAGTTCCTCTTCCTTTTCTGCCTTAGGATGGTGTCATCTGCATATCTGAGGTTATTGATGTTTCTCCCAGAAATCTTGATTCCAGCTTGTGCTTCATCCAGCCCAGCATTTTGCATGATGTACTGGTGTATACGTTAAATAAGTAGGGTGCCAGTATACAGCCTTGACGTACTCCTTTCCCGATTTGGAACCAGTCCGTTTCTCACTGTTGCTTCCTGACCTGCATACGGTTTTCTCAGGAGGCAGGTCAGGTGGTCTGGTATTCCCATCTCTTGAAGAATTTTCCACAGTTTATTGTGATCCACACAGTCAAGGACTTTGGCATAGTCAATGAAACAGAAGTAGATGTTTTTCTGAAATTGTATTGCTTTCTCTATAATCCAGTGGGTGTTGCCAATTTGATCTCTGATTTCACTGTCTTTTCTGAATCCAGCTTGTGCATCTGGAAGTTCTTGGTGCACATACTTTTGAAGCCTAGCTTGAAGGATTTTGAGCATTACCTTGCTAGCATGTGAGGTGAGCACAATTGTGCAATTGTTTGAATATTCTTTGGCGTTGCCCTTCTTTGGGATTGGAATGAAAACTGAACTTTTCCATTCCTATGGCCACTGCTGAGTTTTCCAAATTTACTGGCATATTGAGTGCAGCACTTTCACAGCATCATCTTTTAGGATTTGAAATAGCTCAGCTGAATTCCATCACCTTCACTAGCTTTGTTCATAGTAATGCTTCCTAAGTCCCACTTGACTTCACAGTCCATGATGTCTGGCTTTAGGTAAGTGATTACACCATCGTGGTTATCTGGGTCATTAAGACCTTTTTTGTATAGTTCTTTTGTGTATTCTTGCCACCTGTTCTTAATTTCTTCTGCTTCTATTGGGTCCATACCTTTAGGTCTCTCCTTTATTGTGTTCATCTTGACTTGAAACATTCCCTTGGTGTTTTTAATTTTCTTGAAGAGATCTCTCGTTTTTCTCATTCTATATTTTCTTGTATTCCTTTGCATTGTTCACTGAAGAAGACTTTCTTATCTCTCCTTGCTATTCTTTGGAACCCTGCATTCATATAGGTATTTTCTTTTCCTTTCTCCTTTGCCTTTCACTTCTCTTTTCTCAGCTGTTTGTAAGGCCTCCTCAAACAGTCATTTTGCCTTGTTGCATTTGTTTTTCTTGGGGATGGTTTTGGTCACCACCTCCTGTACAGTGTTACAAACCTCCATCCATAGTTCTTCAGGCACTCTATCTACCAGATCTGATCTCTTGAATTTAATTTTCACTTCCACTGTATAAATGGTAAGGGATTTGATATAGTCATACCTTAATGACCTAGTGGTTTTCCCTGCTGCTACTGCTAAGTCACTTCAGTTGTGGCCGACTCTATGCGACCCCATAGACGTCAGCCCACAGGGCCCCCGCCCCTGGGATTCTCCAGGCAAGAATACTGGAGTGGGTTGCCATTTCCTTCTCCAATACATAAATGTGAAAAGTGAAAGTGAAGTCGCTCAGTCGTGTCTGACCCTCAGTGACCCCATGGACTGCAGCCTTTCAGGCTCCTCCGTCCATGGGATTTTCCAGGCAAGAGTACTGGAGCGGGGTGCCATGGCCTTTTTTCCGTACTTTCTTCAGAGTAGCTACTTTTTTTCACACTGTATACTGTACTCAGTCGTATTTTAGAAAGTATGAAGATTGTAATATAAAACTCAGTGGAACATATTTAATAAACCTAATGGTAGCAATGTCCATTTTTCATTCAGTTCACTCACTCAGTCGTGTCTGACTCTTTGCAACCCCATGAATCGCAGCACGCCAGGCCTCCCTGTCCATCACCATCTCCTGGAGTTCGCTCAAACTCACATCCATCGAGTCAGTGATGCCATCCAGCCATCTCATCCTCTGTCGTCCCCTTTTCCTCCTGCCCCCAATCCCTCCCAGCATCAGAATCTTTTCCAATGAGTCAACTCTTCGCATGAAGTGGCCAAAGTCCTGGAGTTTCAGCTTTAGCATCATTCCTTCCAGAGAATACCCAGGGCTGATCTTTAGAATGGACTGGCTGGATCTCCTTGAAGTCCAAAAGCTAGTAACATGATCAAGTTAAGTACAACAGTCAGGTTTGGAGTGAAGGAAATTTTAATGATTTTAGCTGATATTTCCATAAGTGGCAATGAGTACTAGTAGGACTATGCAATTAGAAATCCTGAAACTGACACAGTTTCTAATTCTATAATTTTGTTTCTAATGCCAGGATTGAATTAGTACAATTTGATTTACCATGGGAAGAGTCCATAAAGCATTTTGATCTGCTGCCAAATATGAATAACAATATTTAGCCTGCATGTCTGTATTTTTCTTTTAAACAATATATTCCCATGTTCATTCCTATCAATAGATTTCAAGTAAAGCAAAATTTGTACTATTGAATTCTCCTAGAAAAATAAGAAAAGAGGATAGGGAAATGACTTGTTTGCACTTTTATTTAATAATTATTTCAAAATCAAAGCAATAGAACAAGGCTACCTTTAACTGAATGTCACAGATTACCATTTACTGAGAAACTGATAAGATACACCTCTTCTCTCTTCCTCTCTTTATGCAGTTTAGCAAGAGTTTAATCATCACTAGATCCTTGATAAGCAGACATCTTGTCATTTTGCCCACACCATACCTTATGAGTAGCTACAGCAAGCATGCTTTTTAAATTTGAATTTTCCTTCAAAAATGAGTCATTGTCTTATCCTACAAATATATCAGCACAGGAAAACGCACAGAAAAAATCTATACTGATGGCAAAATATTTGTCATAACAAAAACACTGGAGACAATTTCAATGTCTCTCAATAATGACTCTAAGGTATAGCTTTTCCAATAGGCTACACTCTTAAGGCAACTGTTGAAAGGAATAAGACACCTCTCTATGAATTACACAGGAAAATCTGCAAGGCACGTTAAATAAAAGTGCAAGGTACAGGGCAGTGTACAGTACGCTAAACTCATTTGATAAAATACCTTGGAAATGCATTCCCAAGTTCATGTATTTTCCATTCAAATAAATTGTTTAGAAATTCAAGTTTCAGCAGCCATTATCTCAAATGTTTGAGATTCTTTAAATGATCCTTTTGATTTTGCATTGTAGCTGACTTCCAACTTCTAGCCTCCATTACTAATAAAAGTGTCTATGGTTTTGATAAATTCTTTTTTCACATTTTTTAATGTGCAGAGTCTCTTTGTGATATTCTCTTCCTAGGTACTCAGTTGGGCAGAAGGAAGAGGCATGCCTCCTCGGTGGCTTTCTCATTCTCCCATCCCCATTATGGTATGGGAAGCAAGGAGGGCTAAAACCAGGGCTGATGAGCTGATACATGCAGAGGTGAAGTCTGGCTGCAGCTGGTTCCTGTATAAATGAAGGGATCCCATCACCAAGGCCTTTTAAATGATTGCTCCTCTCCCTTCTGGAAACAGAGGCCCTTCTTTCTTCTTTTCGAAGAAAGGGCTTCATGTTTCCTTTCCTCTCCTGTGCTTTATTGGAGATGGCAGGCCTTAGATTTGGCCTTCTTGGCACATCAGCCAACTAGAACAGGTAGAAAAAGAAAGTTTCTCCAGGGTAAGGACACCGAAGCTTCCAAACAAAAGGAATGTAATAGCAGACATCCTGCCAGTTCCCTTCTCAGGCAAGAACCAACCAACCCTTGTGTCCTGTTGGCAAAACCCCTTGAAATTGAACCACTTCCAGGAATACAAAAACAACTAACATTCTAGGACATCTGTGTTATTTAATGAAACTTTTTAGACAAATTGATCAGTGACTTTCCTTTGGAATGCCTTGGACCCAACATTTTGTGGGTTTGATATAGACTTTTTGAATATTACAGAATAGGTATGAATTGGGGCAATTGCTCTCTTCTTCAGAGAGAGTATCAGATTTGTCAGTATCAAAGTTGGCAAATGAAAATACAAAGCCAGTTCAGGCTTCATTTCTGTGGGTTTTCTTTTAAACAGTATAGCCTATCCTTTTCCAGTGAACAGATGTCTGGTTGAACAAAAATTGAAATAGTCAATTCACCTAGCAAGAGAAGCAAAGAACAAAATGAGAGAGGATTTGTGATTTTTAGGTAATAATTATTTACAAAGCAAAGTAGTTGAAACAAGTCTTCCTGGCATGAAGTAGTATTTAAGATAGTTCAGACGCGCTAATTTGGTACAAAATTTGCATGTATTTGTCAACTGTATTTATACACCCACACAAACACACTCCCACATACCCTGGTACATACAGACCTCTAAGATCACACTGCCAAAATGTATCTATACTTTTAATATTTCGTGGTATTAAGTTAAATTTTATTTCAAGGACTGTCACAACCTAGAGATAAATAGGATCCAAGTACTGAGATAATACATTTTGGAAAATAATATTTTTATGATAAATCTTACATACCTATCATCATTCCAAAAGCTCCGTATACTCTAGATTCTAGAATTAAAAGGGGGAAAGGTTTTACATTTAGGAAGTATAAGCTAAAAGTATTTCAATTCAATATAGAATAAGCTGAAAGTATTTATTTCAATTCAATATAGAGTATTTATCAGAGTCAAGATAACAATCAGTGTGTACAAAAATTTACATGACAAGAGGAACAATAGACAACGTAGCACCTTTAGAAAAATAATTAAAAGATTTGTTGCATTTACAGGTAAGTGCCACACGGAAAATTTACAACACAGTAATTTACTGCAATCAATGACAGGAGAGTTCCACAAAGAAACAAAGCTCTTACACCCCAGATTTTCGGAAGGTATTATTGGAATGCTTAACTGTAACCACAGAATTTGTACATCCTTAAGGACTGAGCTCACAAAAGTCACAAACGGTTTTCACAACATATATTATGTAAACGGAGTCCACTGTGTTCGGACAGCTGGCTTAGTGTCTCTGACAGGTGTGAAGCCTGGAAGAATTGCTGGCTTGATGGTGATCTTTCTGCATCCGGCAAGACAGGCCTTCTCCACAGTAACAACGCTGGAATATCTCCAGCCCGTGGGAGCCTTTTCTCCTGTGCTTGGTGCACACTTGACCTTCCTTGAGAACAGGTTTACAGATCTTGGACCAGAAATGTCTAGCACAACACAGCCCTGCAGCGCAGTCCGATGAGCGAAGACAGACGGTACCTTCTTGTGCTAGGGAGACAATAGGAAAAGTACTTGGTCACTGCTAAGCCTGCATCATTCCATTCAGGTAATCCAAAAGACACTCTAAAGGTGCTAACAAAAACGTCTTTAGATCCTTTCACCTACCTTTGGTATGATACGTTCTTGAAGACAGTGTAGTTCTTCTCGAGTACCCATCCAAGGTACTGTGTTCATTACCAAAGCTTTCAATAATGGTTTCCTCGATTTCCCCTCGATGGAAATGATTTTGATCAGAAGGCATGCATATCCCTAAGGAAGCAGGAGATAGTGATTAACTCCAGAGCTGTAATATGTTCCTGCTAATAGCTGTGACTGTGGCAGTCTGCTATGCCTATGCCAACTTGAGCTACCTCCTTGCAGTGACATTAAACAGGAGCCAGACTTCCTAGTGTTAAAGCAAAACTCCCCAATGGACAGAAGCATCAGTGTGTGCGCTGTGCACTCATACATAAAAGCCCCAAACTAGACACTTAAAATACTTTCTCAGCAGCCATGGTAGTGGCCGTGAAACTTCTGCCCATTTTAATATCACCCTTGGGGTAAGAAAAATAAAATCAATCAGTCACTTAAAAAATTGTATTTAAAAATAACTTTCCTGCCCTCTGTGCTATAAGGATTCTGTCAGCCTAAGTTAAGCAAATGCAATGCCAGCTGCCTGGAAGATTACAATCTTTTCCACCAATTACTTTACTGTACACTGTCTATATTACAGAGAGATTGAGTTAGTTCATCCCAGAGTATTATTGGGTCCTAAGGAGGATCGCCACGCTGAAGTTTATTTCTGGAGCCTTCTTGGGCTGAATCTACCTCTCTGAGACATTAAAATTACGTAGATCTGTGGTTGAGGGGAAGAGTACTTATTTTAAGATAGCAGGAGGTAGAAGCAGATAAAGATGGAGAAGCCAGGATGTGAGGGCATCGAGATCTCCTTTAAGAATGATCTGCACAGATAAATTGCTCGAAATGACAGCTTGAACGCAGATCGTGAAAGAGGCTACCTGGCAGAGCTGTGAGAAGCACGGTAAGAAAAATGGAACAGGCAACTACATGCCCGTTCTGATGTCCTTGGGGTCTCTGTAAGTTCCACCGCCCTGCCCATCTTCATTCTCAAATTGTATCAAGGCTCTCTAGACAAATTCTTATGGAAGTGTCCACTCTGAGGTAAGGCGCCCTCTTAAGTAATCGAGGGGCACAAAGGGATATAAGAAGCTCCAAGACCTCCGTACTTATCTTTGCTCCCAGGTTAAATAGTAGCCTGAAATCTTTTCCGGGGAACCTCGCACGTTGAACTCCCATTGGCAAGGTAGTGCCAAAGTGTTCTCAGCTGAGAGGATTTGCTCTCAGCTGTAGGCGCGGAAGCAGAGGACGGTTTGAGTCCGAAAGAGAGCTGCCCGACTCACCGTTTTTGCAGTGATTCCCAGGGCAGCACATAGCGTGACGCATGCAGCGTTTGCGCAGCTTCCGACAGGCTTGGCAGATTTGCGCGCCGGCCCCGCGGGGGGGACTGGCGCAGTACTCGTCCGCGCTGCACTCCGCGTCCTCAGCGCACGGGTATGGCTGCGGGAAGGGGGCCGGGAGAGGGTGAGGCGCTTGGGCACCCAGTTCCGCACTCCTGGACGCCTCACAGTCCCTTTCAGCCCACCTCTGCAAAACCTTGCCGCTCACTGCTCCCAAAGGCAGTTGCCAAACGCACCTTGAACTACTCTTACACAGCCCGTTCTGCGCCCTCTTCCCCAGATGGGACCCGTTGCAGCATTCCCGATCCGCAAGACCCTTCTCACCTGGTGTTTGTCGTGGTACTTGTTGACTCCCTCAAAAGGAATCCCGGGAGCCGCGCTGACTGCGGAGCCTGGGTGCCCGGCAGCGCCGCTCATCTGCGGGGTGTTCTTGATGGCGTTGGAGTTGAGAACGAAGTTCAAGGTGGCGCTCACTCCCAGCAGAGGGTGACCGCAAAGAGCCGCAGCCACCAGGGCGACCAAGACCCGGGCAGCACCCGCTGTGCCCAGAGCCGTCATCTCAGAAGGACTCAAGGGAGAAAAAGAGAAAGGAGGAGTGTCGCTTTGCACGCCTAGTCCCCGCGGAGCTGTGCTGGCGCCGCTGCAGAGACAGGACTCGGAGCGCCTCCACCGGTCCCAGAGTCCTGACCCTGAGTGCAGGGCTCTGCGCCGCCACCGCCGCCGCGGCTGCCTTTATACTGCGGGCGTCGAGCGTTCCGGCCCCTCCGGGGAAGACAACAAAGCCGGATTGGGATTTCAAAGCGTTGGGAGGGGCTGGAAGGAGGTGTGTTTGTGTACATGAAGGGGAGCCTTTGACACTCTTCACCCCACCCCTCCCTTGCGAAGTCCTGCCCCTGTCCAGCTCGCCTTGGGGTGACTGTAATCAGCGAGCACTAGAGGAGACAACTTTAATAAATGCGGGAAGTGGGAGGAACCTCGGGAGCTCGGGTGCCCTTGCCTTGGAGTAGGAGTACTGGGATCTGAAACACTTTCCGACAGGCATTGTGATATTCTCTCTAAAGCCACTTTTCTCTCTTCATCACGCTAGTACCATTTTTTTATTGTGCACGTAATATTTAATATTAAATACAACCCAATCAGTAATTGAAAGTCCCTATGAAAACGTTTCAGCGAGAGGGCCAGGTGGCTGCTGCGAGTTGCTGATTAACCCTTTAGAGTCACGATTTGCAGATTTGGGGTGAGACCTTTGGCTTTAAGTTCGTTTAATTCCAGTCCTCCCTCCTCCTTCCCCTTCCCCCGCCCCCACGAGAAAAATGTGCAAAGAGAAGAGCATTTGCACATCAAACGAGGGTGAGAAGGAAGAAGAACGAACGCTCTTTTGATGGGAAGTTTAGAGAGGGAGGCGAGAGACTGGTGTTTGGAAATTAGATCAGGGGCGGAGGGAAGAGGGAAATGACCATCCGATAATCAAGCTATTTAATGTCCTTTGAATCTGAGCAGTCGCGGCTGTAGATGAACTTGATTAGGCAGACACGCAAGATCAAAGTGGCCGGAGCGAAAGCGGACAGGGTCCAACGACTGGGTCAGTGGTCCTTCCCTGATTCTCCCTTCTCAATGGTGGGTTAACTCAAGGAGATAAGAAACCCTTAAGGCTTAGCGCCTGACTTCCTTCAGCAGTGTTTCATATTGCAAAGCTTGAGAACGCCTGTGTTTGATCCCAAGTCAGCCTGTTCCTGGGACCCGCTCTAGGGAGATAAGAGACTAGCTTCAGGAAAGGGGAAGCTGAAAGTGAATTTATCATCATTTAAAGCAGTTTTTAAAAATAATAAAGCAAGTCTAGTGTATAAGAATGTCGTCCTGCTGATGCATTGCAAGTAATTGATTCAACAAAAACATATTGGAAGCCTAGTGCCCTGGCAGTGGTCTGAACTTCGCTTTGTTGCCCTCTGGAGGAGGGGGTGGAGGTATATTGAATACCAATACTCTGACTAAAGTAATAGTGAAAGTTAATAAAGGTACACAGTTCTTTTTAAAGCAGGTTGATGTTATAAGTATCAGAAGATAGACAACTACTATGTGAATTTAGAAAAAGATGATTGAATAATCACTGCTGAGTAAAAAAGATTAGGATATATTTATTTTGTGCTCCCTAACCTCCAGGGTATTTATAATCACTTTGCATAATTACCTACAATATTCATTACTGAGACCACTCCCAAGGGTAACCCTTAGTGGTCTTAAAGTAGTATAATAATCCAAAAGTTGAGAGGGAAAGGGGTGATTTTAAAAAGTTTGCAGTGGTCTATGCTCTAATTCCTTGGGTTTCAGAGGTCATATTAAGATTATCTTCCAAACAATTATTTAATAATGCCTCTACTGCCACTGGTGCCCTTCCCTCCTATCCCAAACTCTATCTATCCTATGAAATCTCCTCTGGCTTACTGATAATTCTTCCTCAAGATTCCAACATGGATTAACTCTCACCTATTTCTTCAGATTTTGTTAAGAACATGTACAATGACCCAGACTTGGCTACTACCCTAAAAAATTTTGGAACAAATTGAAATTTGGAAACAAAGGGGAGGTTGTTTATATTGGCTTTTGAAAAATAAGCTTAAGAAATGAACAAGTCAGTACACCTTTTGAGAATCAGCAATGAACCAGGTCTCCCCTGGGCAGATACACGATCACCCTCAGCCAAGATGCAGTTTACATGTTTATAGGTGGAGAGGTATTCTAGCATAAAAAGTTAAAGGCATAGGGGATTTTAGGTGCTATATTATCACTTGCAGAATATTGACAACAATGCCAGTAATCAGTGTGTTGAGCCCTTCCTTATGGTAGAAAATCTAGAGTCTATCTTAAATTCTTACAGTGCAAAAATGTGGAGAAAGAGTCCCATGCCCTTGGGATGGGTTTAAAATGTTTCTTCCTAGACCCATTCTCCTATTTAAATGTTTAAATACAAAATATGCTTTGCCACACTGAAAGCCAATTTTCTTTTCCTCTTTTTTTGGAAGAGATGGTACATGTGAATCCATTTAAAGGACTTAGTCCATTAAGAGCTTGAATTCACAAATGAAGCCATTGTCTAGAGACAAAAAAAAAAAAAAAAAGAAAGAAAAACATGTAACAATTTCATAAGGAAAACTTTAACAAAAAGCCATGTTTCATCAATTCAGTCTTGATCCTTGACCATGTCCATCTGATATGGTCTGATACTCATTAAACTTGGACAGAGCCTGATTCGTTGAGTTTGGGGAGGTAAGTCAAGAGTTCGGTTTCATGATCAAATCCTTCCCTACCTCCCACATTCCTCCTGTAATCATGATTTGAAAGCTAATAATAGTGATCTGGTCAATATCTGAGTTCCTGCTATGAGCTGAGCACTGTATGTGACACTGTTGAAAAGAGATGAGTATCATGTTAACCCTGGCATTAGTCGGCTCAGTTATGTCCGACTCTTTGAGACCCTGTGGGTGATAGCCTGCCAGGTTCCTCTGTCCATAGAATTCTCCAGGCAGGAATACTGGGTTGCCATTCCCTTCTCCAGGGAATCTTCCCAACCCTGGGTCTCCTGCATTGTAGGCAGATTCTTTACTGTCTGAGCCATGACTGAGTGACTAACACTCGTGTTATCTATCTACAAATAATTTAGTGGGGGGAGGAAGGAAGCTCTTACATTATACAGGAATGAACATTTGTAGGAGGTCCTTAGAGAGACCTGGGTCTGTAGCAGGCCAACCTTTTGTACCAAATGGAAAAATTTAGTTTGTCAATGGAATCTCCATTTGAAAATTCTTTTCATGATTGAGTTTGCTCAGTGGCCACAAAAGAGCAGGATGAGTAAGGAGGAGTACCAAGAACATACAGTTTTTATTCAGTGAGTTCCCATTACATGCAGAATGCTACCCTACTTCCTTTGGGAGCATGCCCATAAAATATTAAAGGCAGTCTTTCTGTCCTCAGAAAGCCTTGTATCTGAGAGTAGTTGGAGAAACAAATATACCCACACGGAATGGGGGAAGAACTCCAAAATAGACTATTCTTTGTTCACTATTAGTTCATGGGGAAGATTTTATTTAGAGACATATTAAGTCTAGGAAATGTGACCAACGCGTCTCGGGGAACAGAATGTTCCGATGACCGAGTCTCTCTTAGCAGATAGATGACAGAGGTGATAGCAATCAGGGCAGGTGTATCTAGTTTATTTGTCATTGTTCAGTCACCAAGTTGTGTCTGACTCTGGGACCCTGTGGACTGGAGCATGCCAGGCTCCCCTGTCCTTCACTATCTCTTGCAGTTTGCTCAAATTCATGTCCACTGAGTCCAGGGATAGCTATCTAACCATCTCATCTCTGCCACCCACTTCTCCTCCTGCCTTCAATCTTTCCCAGCATCAGGGTCTTTTCCAGTGATTTGGCTCTTTGCATCAGGTGGCCAAAGTATTGGAGCTTCAACTTCCAATGAATATTCAGGTCTGATTTCCTTTAGGATTAACTAGTTTGATTTCCTTGCTGTCCATGGGACTCTCAGGAGTCTTGTCTAGCACCACAATTCAAAAGCATTAATTCTTTGGTACTCAGCCGCCTTCATGGTACAACTTTCACATCCATACATGACTACTGGAAAAAACGTAACTTTGACTAAATGGACCTTTGTTGGTAAAGTAATTTCTCTGCTTTTTAATATACTGTCTAGTTGGTCACAGCTTTTCTTCCAAGAAGAAAGCATCTTTTAATTTCATGGCTGCAGTCACTGTCCGCAGTGATTTTGGAGCCCAAGAAAATAAAATCTGTCACTGCTTGTACTTTTCCCCCTTCTATTTGCCAGGAAGTGATAGGACTGAATGCCAAGATCTTGACTTTTTTGAGTGTTGAGTTTTAAGCCAGCCTTTTCACTCTCTTCTTTCACCCCCATCAAGAGGTTCTTTAGTTTTTCTTCACTTTCTGCCGTTAGAGTGGTATCATCTGCATATGTGAGGTTGCTGATACTTCTCCCAACCTAGTTTATTTCATTCTGAAGGGAAAGCCTACCTCTTATTTGATCTGATTTAAATAGAACCATAATCAATGCAACAAGTTTAATATTGTTCATTAGATTTTAAAATGGGTGAAATATTTACCAATGTGGGATTGAACCGCATAACTCATAAAGGGCATACTGTATGCCTTCCTCACATTCTAAGTGCTTAGTGTCTGCCATGGGACATTCATCAACCTTTTTATCCATAAGGAGGACAGACAAATAAACACCATATGATTTGCAAGCTAGTTTTATCTTCGCTGTTTCAGATTCTTAGGTGACTGCTACATTTTTAATTCATTACGTAACTCTGTTCTTCGGCCCTCTCTCCCTTTCTTCCTCCTTCTCAGCTTCTTTCTGTTTGTTAAAGGGAGCAGATCTGTTGTCATATAATTTTGCTTCACTGGGAAAACACTGAATAAATGTCATTTATGGGGAGTGTTGCCAACATTTTTGGAGGTACTGCTCTTGAATTTTTAGTAGGGATTCCCCATTCTTGAGGCTTGTGTGTGTGTGTGAGTGGAATGACTTTCTCATTGGCCTTCAAAAGATTTTGGTCTCAATGTTCTTCTTGATGTTAAATGAGCCTTTAGACCAGGCCCATGTGATGACTCCCGAGAGGACAGATTAGGCTTTTCTGCACTCCTCAGTAAAAACAGAAGGCGAGATTTGACAATGATTATGTTTATTTGGTCAGTGGAGATGGCCAGCCCTGATAAACCAGACTCCATAGTAGCTTTCTACCCTGGCTGAGAAGATATGTTTTTCAGAAGCAGGATGTTAAAAGCTAATCTGAAAATAGAGCTCAGAACCCAGAAACTTTTAAGTAAAAATCAGAGAGGACCTTTTCTGACATCCTGACACTCAGAAAGATCCTGTAGGATATATTGGCCAAAAAGTTCTTTGGGGTTTTTCCACAACTTATGACAAAGCTGAACTAAGTTTTTGACCAAGCCAGTAGTTACAGGGAGTGCGAAACTGCCTCCGTAATTCTCCCCAAAGGAGCTGACATTCCCAGCATGAAGACAGACCAATGACAGAAGAAGGCGGGATTCAAGATCTTCTTAAAACAGTCTCCAGAGCTAGAGAAAAATCATTTTCTTCTGTATCACTGAGTTCCTATTGTTACCCCCTTTATACTGCAAACACTCTGCAAGGGTCATGCCCAAGAGAAGTGTTGTGCCCTGGTTTCAGGATTCTGGGGCTTGGAACTCTGTGCACCGGGGAACGGTGACAGCCAGCAGCTGACTGGTAAATGTGGGAACTTGCTCAAGCCGCTTAGCTCTCAGTGCTGGTGTGGGTCTTTCACTTATAAAATGGGGTTGGGGGGTGTGTGTGTAGAGAGGGCCATTCTGACGACAGAAGCGTGTCTCACCCTCCCCTCCCCACCTTTCTCCCTCTTTAAGCTCTGCCAGGGCAAGGCCTTTTGTACTCTGACTAATAAGAACATCCTGCAAGAGACCTATTTTTTTCAAGCAGCCTTAAGATACAGTAATAGTCACTGACAGCAATACTGTATTTTGACTTTGAAGAAAATATGTGAAGTTTTGAAGAAAACAAACAGGTTTTAAGTCTCTGGAAATAAGGTAAATTACTTGAACCAGGTGATGTTTTTTAAAAGATGGATATAGATAGACATAAATATAGATCTGTGGTTTATACCATATGTCCTAGAAAATTCAACAAATACAGAGCGTTCAAAAACAAATGCCACGTGCAAACCCACCATTCAATTTCTACGCACATGCCCACAAGCATGTATATACGGATGGAAAGCAAGAGAGAGAGAAATATTTTTGCCTCATAAAATTGATTCTGATGTTTCAGAGCTGATTTTCTTTTCAACAATCACTAAATCTCAGGCTAGTGCATTATAATGGGGTCTTAAGGTGAAAAATAGAAATCAGGACCTTGAAAACACTTTTGTGTCCTGAGACCCTGTCTTAGAATCGCCAGGGAGTGGACCAAAATAAAGACTAGAGACAGAACTATTAATTTTAGCAGGAAAGGGGACACATGTAAAAATTGGGTAAAGATTCTTCCTCACCCCTAAGTCCCAAAACTAAAAAAGAATTTTCAAATGAGTTCAGGGGTATAGAAGGGTGGAAGGGGGCGAGTTGGGGGAGCTACCTGTTGGGCAGACCCAATAACCTCCAAAGTGGGAGGCCTGCGCTCCATGACCAGCCTCCAGCCCTGGATAATTTTCCAGCAGGCAGGCCTGGGTGATCTGCACTTAAGGAAGCCGAGAATGCCCATTGTTCACGTGCTCCTGGAGGCTGCTCACGGTGGCTGCACTTTGGTGTCAGAACCCGTCGCCAGCATATAGTAGTGTAAAATGAAGCTTGTTTAAAGACTCTCTTTGATGAGTGAAGATCAAACGGCCTGGGGACCCCCGGTCTTAATCAGACTTGAGCCAGGATGGCATTTTCACAAATAGTCCGTTTGCTCGGCTTTGAGCAGACTTTGTGCTCAGCACATTCATCCGGCTGCGGGGCGAGTAATCTCGGCTGAAGCCCCTTGCCTGGTCGCAAATCCGTTCACAGTACAATAGCTGCTGTTAGTTTGCTCTGTCAGTTCATGGGCAAATGAATATAGGGCCCTTCTGACTTAATTAAAGGGGGTGAGAGGAAAGGCGATGGAGAGGAAGATAAAAAGCCCCAGGCGCATTAGGCTCCCCTGTGTCTGGCCGCAAGTGGGAGAAAGCCGCTCTTCTGCTGCCCCCTGGTGGAAGAATCTTAGAAGTTCTTCATAGGGAAGATACAAACGATTTATTAATCACGCAATTTATTCTACTGGAGAAGGAAATGGCAACCCACTCCAGTGTTCTTGCCTGGAGAATCCCAGGGATGGTGGAGCCTGATGGGCTGCCGTCTGTGGGGTCGCACAGGGTCGGACACGACTGAAGCGACTTAGCAGCAGCAGCAGCAGGAATTTATTCTTGAGATTGGGTCTCCAGGTCCAGGTATTAGTATATTGTATACCTTCTTCAGGCTTCAGCATATTCGAAGTTGAGTAATCTCTTGTACTTCTTAATGTTCCACAAAATTCCTTGTTCACAGATTGATTTAAATCTTCAACAGATTAAAATTAAAATGACAACTGGGATTCTAGACATAGGTTCTCAATAAATGTTCATTTTGTTTGATTGAAGAAGAGGGCGGATATATTGCACTCCTGGATAAAAATGTCAAGGTCTACAGATTGTTATAAATATAATATTATAGGAACATCCTAGGCCAAATAAATCTTCAGAAAGGTCATACATATATAACTTCAGCTAGAATAAAATTTTTTAAAAGAATATTATTTTTTCATCTATTATAATGAGAAAATATTAACAATTTTGGAGTTATATGATCAAAAAAGAAGATACAAACCTGTAGGCTTATGTAAAATTACAGTTATTTACCCTATTTAATACTTCCATTTCTTTAGAGTCAACATGTTATACAAGTAGAAAAAGAACAGCAGAAAAATTAATAAAAGAACATGCTGGAATACAGCTCCTACATAATACATGTAGCAGTTAAAATTAGTACCAGCAATGGTGTTGGAGAAGACTTGAGAGTCCCTTAGACTGCAAGGAGATCCAACCAGTCCATTCTGAAGGTCAGCCCTGTGATTTCTTTGGAAGGAATGATGCTAAAGCTGAAACTCCAGTACTTTGGCCACCTCATGCAAAGAGTTGACTCATTGGAAAAGACTCTGATGCTGGGAGGGATTTGGGGCAGGAGGAGAAGGGGATGACAGAGGATGAGATGGCTGGATGGTATCACTGACTCAATGGACATGAGTTTGGGTGGACTCCGGGAGTTGGTGATGGACAGGGAGGCCTGGCATCCTGCTGTTCATGGGGTGGCAGGGAGTTGGACACCACTGAGTGACTGGACTGAACTGAACTGAATGTATTGTTATTAATTAACAGTTAATAATTCTAAACTGGAGAAGGAAATGAAAAATCCCATGGGCAGAGGAGCATGGTGGGATACAATCCAAAGGGTCTCAGATTCAGGCACGACTGAGCAACTAAACAACAACAAATTCTAAACTTCTCCCCAAGTTTCTTCTTATAACTCATTTTTGTTAAACACAGGTCCTTGCAGGAAAAAGAGTTTTATTACCAGAATTTATTTTACTGCATACAGGATTCTGAAAGATATGTGCCAAACACCACTAAACATTCAATTTAAGAATTACTTTAGTAGTATACTGAATTCTTAGCTATGTTGATACAAAGTATAAAATTGTACACGACTCTGTATTATAATCTAAAATATATTTACAACAATGACTTTGTGAAACATACTGACCTCAGTCAAACTTTTCAAAATGTCGTTGATTTGATTAGTCAGTTCAGTCACTCGTTGATGTCTGACTGTTTGTGGCTCCGTGGATTGCAGCATGTCAGGCTTCCCCGTCTACTAACTCCTGGAGCTTGCTCAAACTCATGTCCATCGAGTCTGTGATGCCACCCAACCATCTCATCCGCGGTCATCCCCTTCTCCTCCTGCCTTCAATCGTTCACTGCATCAGGGTCTTTACCGGTGAGCTTCCCACGATAGCTCAGTTAGTAAAGAATCCACCTGTAAGGCAGGAGACCCTGGTTTGATTCCTGGGTCAAGAAGATCTGCTAGAGAAGGGATTGGCTACCCACTCCAGTATTCTTGGGCTTCCTTGGTGGTTCAGCTGGTAAAGAATCCGCCTAGAATGTGGGAGACCTCTGTTTGATTCCTGGGTTGCGAAGATCCCCTGGAGAAGGGAAAGGCTACCCATTCCAGTATTCTGGCCTGGAGAATACCATGACTATATAGTCAGGGACTCTCTAGAGTCCTCTCCAACACCACAGTTCAAAACAATCAATTCTTCAGTGCTCAGCTTTCTTTAAGTCCAACTCTCACATCCATACATGACTACTGGAAACACCATAGCTTTGACTAGATGGACCTTTGTCAGCAAAGCAATGTCTCTGCTTTTCAATATGCTGTTTAGGTTTGTCACAGCTTTTCTTCCAAGCAGCAAGCATCTTTTAATTTCATGACTGCAGTCATCATCTGCAGTGATTTTGGAGCCCAAGAAAATAAAGTCTCTCACTGTTTCCATTGTTTCCCCATCTATTTGCCATGAAGTGATGGGACAAGATGCCATGATCTTAGTTTTTGAATGTCGAGTTTTAAGCCAGCTTTTTTGTTTTCCTTTTTCACTTTCATCAAGGGGCTTTTTAGTTCCTCTGTGCTTTCCTCCATAAGGTTGGTATCATCTGCATATCTGAAGTTATTGATATTTCTCCCGGCTATCTTGATTCTAGCTTGTGCTTCATCCAGCTGGCATTTCACTTGATGTACTCTGCATATAAGTTAAATAGGCAGGGTGACAATATACAGCCTTGACATACTCCTTTCCTGATTTTGAACCAGTTCGTTGTTCCATGTCCAGTTCTAACTGTTGCTTCTTGACCTGAATACCAGTTTCTCAGGAGGCAGGTCAAGTGGTCTGGTATTGCCAACTCAGCAGTGGCCACAGGACTGGAAAAGGTCAGTTTTCATTCCAATTCCAAAGAAAGGCAATGCAAAAGAATGCTCAAACTACCGCACAATTGCACTCATCTCACATGCTAGTAAAGTAATGCTCAAAATTCTCCAAGCCAGACTTCAGCAATGCATGAACCATGAACTCCCTGATGTTCAAGCTGGCTTTAGAAAAGGCAGAGGAACCAGAGATCAAATTGCCAACATCCGCTGGATCATGGAAAAAGCAAGAGAGTTCCAGAAAAACATCTATTTCTGCTTTATTGACTATGCAAAGCCTTTGACTTGTGGATCACAATCAACTGTGGAAAATTCTGAAAGAGATGGGAATACCAGACCACTTAACCTGCCTCTTGAGAAATCTGTATGCAGGTCAGGAAGCAACAGTTAGAACTGGACATGGAACAACAGACTGGTTCCAAATAGGAAAAGGAGTACGTCAAGGCTGTATATTGTCACCCTGCTTATTTAACTTCTATGCACAGTACATCATGAGAAACACTGGACTGGAAGAAACACAAGCTGGAATCAAGATTGCCGGGAGAAATATCAATAACGTCAGATATGCAGGTGACACCACCCTTATGGCAGAAAGTGAAGAGGAACTAAAAAGCCTCCTGATGAAAGTGAAAGAGGAGAGTGAAAAAGTTGGCTTAAAGCTCAACATTCAGAAAACGAAGATCATGGCATCTGGTCCCATTACTTCATGGGAAATAGATGGGGAAACAGTAGAAACAGTGTCAGACTTTATTTTTTTGGGCTCCAAAATCACTGCAGATGATGACTGCAGCCATGAAATTAAAAGACGCTTACTCCTTGGAAGAAAAGTTATGACCGACTTAGACAGTATATTGAAAAGCAGAGACATTACTTTGCCGACTAAGGTCCGTCTAGTCAAGGCTATGGTTTTCCAGTAGTCATGTATGGATGTGAGAGTTGCACTGTGAAGAAGACTGAACGCCAAAGAATTGATGCTTTTGAACTGTGATGTTGGAGACGACTCTTGAGAGTCCCTTGGACTGCAAGGAGATCCAGCCAGTCCATTCTGAAGGAGATCAGCCCTGGGATTTCTTTGGAAGGAATGATGCTAAAGCTGAAGCTCCTGTACTTTGGCGACCTCATGCGAAGAGTTGACTCATTGGAAAAGACTCTGATGCTGGGAGGGATTGGGGGCAGGAGGAGAAGGGGATGACAGAGGATGAGATGGCTGGATGACATCACGGACTTGATGGACGTGAGTCTGAGTGAACTCCGGGAGATGGTGATGGACAGGGAGGCCTGGTGTGCTGTGATTCATGGGGTCGCAGAGTCGGACACGACTGAGCAACTGAACTGAACTGAACTAAGAATTTTCCATAGTTTGTTGTGATCCACACAGTCAAAGACTTTAGTGTAGTCAGTGAAGCAGAAGTAGATGTTTTTCTGGAATTCTCTTGCTCTTTGTATGATCCAATGGATGTTGGCAGTTTGATCTCTGATTCCTCTGGCTTTTCTAAATCCAGCTTGAACATCTGGAATTTCTTTGTTCACATACTGTTGAAGCCTGGCTTGGAGAATTTTGAGCATTATTTTGCTAGTGTGTGAGATGAGTGCAATTGTTTGGTAGTTTTAACATTCTTTGACATTGCCTTTCTTTGGGATTGGAATGAAAACTGACATTTTCCAGTGGCCATTGCTGAATTTTCCAAATTGGCTGGCATTTTGAGTGCAGCACTTTCACAGCATCATCTTTTAGAATTTGAAATAGCTCAACTGTAATTCCATCACCTCCACTAGCTTTGTTCATAGTGATGCTTTTTAAGGCCCACTTGATTTCACCCTCCAGAATATCTGGCTCTAGGTGAGTGATCACACAATCATGGTTATCTGGGTCATTAAGATTTTTTTCGTATAGTTCTTCTGTGTATTTTTGCCACCTGTTCTTAATATTTTCTGCTTCTGTTAGATCCTTACTGTTTCTGCCCTTTATTGTACCCATCTTTCCTTGGAATATTCCCTTGGTATCTCTAATTTTCTTGAAGAGATCTCCAGTCTTTCTCGTTCTATTGGTTTCATCTATTTCTTTGCATTATTCATGTTAGAAGGCTTTCTTGTCTCTCCTTGGTATTTTTTGGAATTCTGAATTCAGATGGGTTTATCTCTCCTTTTATCTTTCACCTTTCACTTCTCTTCTTTTCTCAGCTATTTCTAAGGCCTCCTCAGACACCATTATTCCTTTTTGCATTTATTTTTCCTGGGGATGGTTTTTGTTACTGTTTCCTGTACATTGTTATGAAGCCTCTGTCCATAGTTCCTCAAGTACTCTATTAGATCTAATCCCTTGAATCTATTTGTCAATTCCACTGTGTAATCATAAGGGATTTGATTAGGTTATACCCAAATGGCTTAATGGCTTTCCCTACTTTCTTCATATAAGTATGAATTTTGCAATAAAGGCATTCATGATCTGAGCCACAGTCAGCTTCCAGTCTTGTTTTTGCTGACTGTATAAAGCTTCTCCATCTCTGACTCAAATAATATAATCAATCTGATTTCAGTGTTAATCATCTGGTGACGTCCATGTGTAGAGTCGTCTCTTGTGTTGTTGAAGAGAGTGTTTTATGACCAGTGCGTTCTCTTGGCCAAGCTCTGTTAGTCTTTGCCCTGCTTCATTTTGTACTCCAAAGCCAACCTTGCCTGTTACTTCAGGTATCTCTTGACTTCCTACATTTGCATTCCTCTCCTCTATGATGAAAAGAACATATTTTTTGGTGTTAATTCTAGAAGGGCCTGTAGATCTTCTTGAAACCATTCAGCTTCAGCTTCTTCGGCATTAGTGGTTGGGGCATAGACTCGGATTGATGTGGTATTGAATGTTTTGCCTCAGAAATGAACCGAGATCATTTTGTCATTTATGAGACTGCACCCAAGTACTGCATTTCAAACTCCTGTTGACTGTGAGGGCTACTCCATTTCTTCTAAGCAATTTTTGCCCACAGTAGTAGATATAATGGTCATCATAATTAAATCAGATAAATATATTTACATCCCACCACCTAGGCCCTCCCTACCACCCCTCTAGGTTGCCAAGGAGCACTGAGTTGAGCTTCCTGTGTGATACAGCAACTTCTCACTGAGCGAGTGAATGAGTGACTGAAGTTGCTCAGTTGTGTCCGACTCTTTGCGACCCCATGGACCATAGCCTACCAGGCTTCTCCATCCACGTGATTTTCTAGGCAAGAATACTGGAGTGGGTTACCATTTCCTTCTCCAGGGGATCTTCCCGACCCAGGGATCGAATCCAGGTCTCCCGCACTGGAGGCAGACGCTTTAACCTCTGAGCCACCAGGGAAGCACTAGCTACCTCTTTCACACGTGGTAATATTGGTTTCAGTGCTACCCTCTCAATCCCCCTGCCCCTCTCCTTCCCCTGCCGTGTCCACAAGTCTGTTCTCTATGCCTGCGTCTCTATTCCTGCCCTTAAATAGGCTCATCAGTTCCATTTTTCCAGATTCCATATATATGCATTAATACATAATATTTGTTTTTCTTACTTCACTCTGTAAAACACGTTGTGGTTTCTCCCAGCTCACTAGAACTGACTCAAATGCATTCCTTATATGGCTGAGTAATATTCCATTGTGTATGTATATACCACAACTTTTTAATCCACTCATCTGTCAATGAGCATCTAGGTTGCTTCCATGTCCTAGCTATTTTAAATTGTGTTGCAGTGATCATTGGGGTACATGTGTTGCTGTTGTTGTTTTTTAATTATGGTTTTCTCAGGGTATATGCTCGCTCATGGGCTTGCTGGGGCATATGGTAGTTTTATTTCTAGTTTTTAAAGGAATCTCCATATTGTTCTCCATGGGCTTCCCTGGTAACTCAGCTGGTAAAGAATCCTCCTGCAGTGCAGGAGACCTGCATTCAATGCATGGATTGGAAAGAGCCCCTGGAGAAGGGAACAGATACCCACTCCAATATTCTGGCCTAGAGAATTCCATGGACTGTGTAGTCCATGGGGTCACAAAGAGTCGGACACGACTGAGTGTACTGTTCTCCATAGTGCTGTATCAATTGACATTCCCACCAACGGCGCAGGAGAGTTCCCTTTCCTCCACATCTTCTCCAGCATTTATTGTTTGTAGCTTTTTTTTATAATGGCAATTCTGACTTGTGTGAGATGATAATCTCATCATAGTTTTGATTTGCATTTCTCTAATAGTGAGCAAAATCGGGCACTTTTTCCTGTGTTTATTATCCACCTGTATGTCTTCTTTGGATAAATGTCTGTTTAGGTCTTCTGCCCATTTATTGATTGGGTTGGTTGATATTTTGATACTGAATTGTAAGAATTGTTTGTATGATTTGTAGATGAATCCCTTGTCTCTTGATTCATTAGCAAATATTTTCTTCCATTCTGGTAATTCTTTTTTTAATGGTTTCCTTTGCTGTGCATAAACTTTTAAATTTAATTTGGTCTTGTTTGTTTATTTTTGTTTTTATTTTCATTGCTCCAGGAGATGGACTAAAAAAGAACTTGCTGTGATTTATGAGAGGCTTCTAACTATTTTTTCTCTAAATGTTTTATAATATCCAGCCTTACAATTAGGTCTTTAGTCTGATTTTATTTTTGTGTATGGTATTAGGGAGTATTCTAATTACATTCTTTTCCATGTAGCTAAATTTTCCCACCACCATTTATTGAAGAGATGGTCTTTTCTCCACTGTATATTCTTTTCCCTCCTTTGCCATGGTGTGTGTGTTTATTTCTAGACTTTCTATTCTGTTCCATTGATATAAATTTCTGTCTTTGTATCAGCACCATCTTGTTTTTATTACTGTAGCTTTGTAGTATAGTCTGAAGTCAGAGAGCCTGATTCTCCAGCTCTTTTTCTTTCTCAGGACTACTTTGGCTATATGGGGTCTTTTGTGTTTCCATACAAATTGTACATTTTTTTTAATCTATGTCTGAAAAAATCTCACACCACTCTTATGGCAGAAAGTGAAGAGGAATTGAAGAGCCTCTTGATGAGGGTGAAAGAGGAGAATGAAAAAGCAGGCTTAAAATTCAACATTCAAAAAACTAAGATCATGGTATCTGATCCCATCACTTCACAGCAAATAGAAGGGGGGAAATTGTAAGCGGTGACAGATTTTATTTTCTTGGGCTCCAAAATCACTGCAGACAGTGATTGCAGCCATGAAATTAAAAGATGCTTGCTTCTTGGAAAAAAAGCTATGATAAACCTTGACAGCATATTAAAAAGCATTTTGCCAACAAAGGTCTATCTAGTCAAAGCTGTGGTTTTTCCAGTAGTCACATAAGGAAGTGAGAGTTGGAACATGAAGAAGGCTGAGGGCCAAAGAATTGATGCTTCTGAATTGAGGTGCTGAGGAAGACTCTTGAGGGCCCCTTGGACTGCAAGGAGGTGAAATCAGTCAATCCTAAAGGAAATCAACCCTGAATATTCATGGGAAGGACTGATGCTGAAGCTGAAGCTCCAATACCTTGGCCACCTGATGCAGAATTGATTTATTGGAAAGTACCCAGATGCTGGGAAATATTAAAGCAAAAGGAGAAGAGGAATGGTTGGATAGCATCGCCAACTCAATGGATAGAATTTGAGAAAACTCCAGGAGACAGTGAAGGACAGGGAAGCCTCATGTGCTGCAGTCCAGAGGGTTGCAAAGAGTCCAGCTCAACTTAGAGAGTAAACAGCAACCAAAACAGTAGTTTCATAGGAATTGTCTTGAATCTGTATACTGTTTTGAATAATGTAGTCATTTTCAGAATATTGATTCTTTGAATCCAAGAATATAGTATATCTTCCATTGTTTGTGTCTTGTTTAATTTCTTTCATCAGGATCTTATAGTTTTCTGAGTACAGGTCTTTTGCCTTCTTAGGTAGGTCTATTCCTAGGTATTTTATTCTTTCTGATGCAAATGTAAATGGGATTGTTTCCCTTATTTCTCTTTCTGTCTTTCACTTCTAGTGGATAAGAATGCAAGAGATTTCTGTGTATTAATTTTGTAAACTCTAAAGCTGAAATCAAGATTGCTGGGAGAAATATCAATAACCCCAGATATGCAGATGATACCATATTTATGGCAGAAAGCGAAGAAGAACTAAAGATCCTCTTGATGAAAGTGAAAGAGGAGAGTGAAAGAGTTGGCTTAAAGCTCAACATTTAGAAAACTAAGATCATGGCATCTTGTCCCATCACTTCATGGCAAATAGATGGGAAACAATGGAAACAGTGAGAGACTTTACATTTTGGGCTCCAAAATTACCGCAGATGGTGATTGCAGCCTTGAAATTAAAAGACTCTTGCTCCTTGGAAGAAAAGTTATGACCAAACTAGACAGTATGTTAAAAAGCAGAGACATTACCTTGCCAACAAAGTCCATCTAGTCAAAGCTATCATTTTTCCAGTAGTCGTGTATGGATGTGAGAGTTGGACTGTGAAGAAACCTGAGTGCCAAAGAATTGATGCTTTTGAACTGTGGTGTTGGAGAGGACTCTGGAGAGTCCCTTGGACTGCAAGGAGATCCAACCAGTCCATCCTAAAGGAGATCAGTCCTGGGTGTTCATTGAAAGGACTGATGTTGAAGCTGAAACTCTAGTACTTTGGCCACCTGATGCGAATAATGGACTCATTTGAAAAGACCCTGATGCTGGGAAAGATGAAAGGTGGGGGGAGAAGGGGTCGACAGAGGATGAGATGGTTGAATGTCATCACCGACTCAGTGAACATGAGTTTGAGTAAGCTCCCGGTGTCGGTGATGGGCAGGGAAGCCTGGCGTGCTGCAGACCATGGGGTCGCAAAAAGCCGGAAACGACTGAGCGACTGGACTGAACTTCACTGAATTCATTGCTGGACTGCATGTTCCGTTTTCTATGTGTAGTATCATGTTATCTGCAAAGAGCGACAGTTTTCCTTCTTCTTTTCCAGTTTTCTTTCTTTCTTCTTCCCTGATTGCCATGACTAAGACTTCCAAAACTATGTTGAAAAAAGTAGCAAGAGTGTACGTCCTTGTCTTGTTCCTCATCTTAGAGAAGATAACTTTCAGTTTTTTCACTTTTGAGAATGATGTTTGCCGTGGGTTTGTTGTATATTGCCTTAAGTATGTTGAGATAGGTTCTCTCTCTATCCACTTTCTGGGGAGCTTTTTCTTCTAATTATCATAAATGGGTGTTGAAATTCTTTAAAACCTTTTTCTGCATCTAGTGAGTTGATTATATGATTTTTATCCTTCAGTTTTTTAATGTGGTGTATCACATTGATTGATAAGCATATGTGAAGAATCCATGCATCCCTGGGGTAAATTCCACTTGATTGTGGTGTATGATCCTTTTAATGTGTTGTTGGATTCAGTTTGCTGTTATTTTGTTAAGAATTTTTGTGTCTATGTACATCAGTGATATTGGCCTGTAATTCTCTATGTTGTGATATCTCTGTCTGGGTTTGGTATGGGGTTATGGTGGCCTCATAGAATGAGCTTGGGAGTGTTATTTCCTATGCAATTTTGGGGAAGAGTTTCAGAAGTATAGGTGTTAACTCTTCTCTAAATGTTCAACAAAATTCACCTGTGAACCTATCTGATCCTTGACTTTTGTTAGAAATTTATTAATCACAGTTTCAAGTTCAGTAACTGTGATTGGTCTATACATATATTCTATTTTTTTTTTTTCTGCTTCAGTCTTGGAAGGTTGTACCTTTCTAATTATTCATCAGTTTCTTATGGCTTTCCCATTGGCATACAGTTTCTTGTAGTACTCTCTGATCCTTTGTATTTCTGTGGTGTCCATTGTAATTTCTTTTTAATTTCTAATTTTATTAATTTAAGTCCTCTCCTTTTTTTTTTTTCCTTGATGAGTCTGGCTAAAGATTTATAATTTGTTTATCTTCTCAAAGAACCAGCTTTTAGTTTACTTGTTCTTTGCTCTTGTTTTCTTTGTCTCTATTTCATTTATTTCTTCTCTGGTCTTTATGGTTTCTTTCTTTGTACTAACTTAAAGTTTTGTTCTTTCTCTAGTTGCTTTAGGGGTAAGTTTAAGTTGTTTAGTTGAGATTTTTCTCATTTTCTGAAAATATTATATTGCATAGACTTCTTTCTTAGAACTACTTTTGTTCTGCTCCATAGCTTTTAGATCATTGTGTTCTCATTGTCATTTTTCAATAGTTTTTTCTTTAATTTCTTCTTTGATTTCTTCAGTGATCCACTGGTTGTTTAGTAACATTGTTTAGACTCCCCTGCACATATTTGTGTTTTTTGCATTTTTTTCCTGTAATTGATTTCTAATCAATTACATTTCTCATAGTGTTGTGGTTAGGAAAGACTCTTGTTGTTGTTCAGTTGCCTAGTCATGTCCGACTTCTTGTGACCCCATGGACTGAAGCATACCAGGCCTCCCTGTCCATCACCATCTCCCGAAGTTTGCCCAAGTTCATGTCCAATGCATCAATGATGCTGTCCAGCCATCTCATCCTCTGACGCCTTCTTGTTCTTCCCTCAGTCTTTTCCAGCATCAGGGACTTTTCCAATGAGTTGGCTGTTTGATGACCAAAATACTGGAGCTTCAGCATCAGTCCTTCCAGCGAGTATCCAGGGTTGATTTCACTTAAAAGTGACTGGTTTCATCTCCTTGCTGTCTAAAGGACTTTCAGGAGTCTTCAGCACAACAGTTCGAAGGCATTAATTCTTTAGTGTTCTGCCTTCTTTATCATGCAACTCTTAAAACCATACATGACTGCTGGGAAGACCATAGCCTTGACTATATGGACGTTTGTCAGCAGAGTAATGTCTCTGCGTCTCAACACACTGTCTAGGTTTGTCATCTCTTTCCTGCCAAGAAGCAATTGTCTTCTGATTTCATGACTGCAATCACCATCCACAGTGATTTTAGAGCCCAGAAGAAGAAATCTGTCACTACCTCCACCTTTTCGCCTTCTATTTATCATGAAGTAAGTAGCTGTGAAAAGAAGAGAAGCAAAAACCAAAGGAGAAAAGGAAAGATATAAGCATCTGAATGCAGAGTTCCAAAGAATAGCAAGGAGAGATAAGAAAGCCTTAACTCGGCAATCAGTGCAAAGAAATAGAGGAAAACAACAGAATGGGAAAGACTAGAGAGCTCTTCGAGATGATTAGAGATACCAAGGGAACATTTCATGCAAAGATGGGCATGATAAAGGACAGAAGTGGTATGGACCTAACAGAAGCAAAAGATATTAAGAAGAGGTGGCAAGAATACACAGAAGAACTGTACAAAAAAGATCTTCATGATAATCACGATGGTGTGATCACTCACCTAGAGCCAGACACGCTGGAATGTGAAGTCAAGTGGGCCTTAGAAAGCATCACTATGAACAAAGCTAGTGGAGGTGATGGAATTCCAGTGGAGCTGTTTCAAATCCTGAAAGATGATGCTGTGAAAGTGTTGCACTCAATATGCCAGCAAATTTGGAAAACTCAGCAGTGGTCACAAGACTGGAAAAGGTCAGTTTTCATTCCAAACCCAAAGAAAGGCAATGACAAAGAATGCTCAAACTACCACCCAATTGCACTCATCTCACACGCTAGTACAGTAATGCTCAAAATTCCCCAAGCCAGGCTTCAGCAATACGTGAACCATGGTTTTGACTATGCCAAAGCCTTTGACTTATGTGGATCACAATAAACTGTGGAAAATTCTGAAAGAGATGGGAATATCAGACCACCTGACCTGCCTCTTGAGAAACCTATATGCAGGTCAGGAAGCAACAGTTAGAACTGGACATGGAACAACAGACTGGTTCCAAATAGGAAAAGGAGTACCTCAAGGCTGTATATTGTCACCCTGCTTATTTAACTTATATATAGAATATAAGTTAAGTAATATAACTTATTTAACTTATATACATCATGAGAAATGCTGAGCTGGAAGAAGCACAAGCTGGAATCAAGATTTCCGGGAGAAATATCAATAACCTCAGATATGCAGATGACACCACCCTTATGGCAGAAAGTGAAGAGGAACTACAAAGCCTCCTGATGAAAGTGAAAGAGGAGAGTGAAAAAGTTGCCTTAAAGCTCAACATTCAGAAAACGAAGGTCATGGCATCTGGTCCCATCACTTGATGGCAAATAGATGGGGAAACAGTGTCAGACTTTATTTTGGGGGCTCCAAAATCACTGCAGATGGTGATTGCAGCCATGAAATTAAAAGAGGCTTACTCCTTGGAAGGAAAGTTATGACCAACCTAGATAGCATATTCAAAAGCAGAGACATTACTTTGCCAATAAAGGTCTGTCTAGTCAAGGCTATGGTTTTCCAGTGGTCATGTATGGATGTGAGAGTTGGACTGTGAAGAAAGCTGAGCGCTGAAGAAGTGGTGCTAGAGAAGACTCTTGAGAGTCCCTTGGACTGCAAGGAGATCAGTCCTGGGTGTTCACTGGAAGGAATGATGCTAAAGCTGAAACTCCAATACTTTGGCCACCTCATGCGGAGAGTTGACTCATTGGAAAAGACTCTGATGCTGGGAGGGATTGGGGGCAGGAGGAGAAGGGGACGACAGAGGATGAGATGGCTGGATGGCATCACCGACTTGATGGACATGGGTTTGGGTGACCTCTGGGAGTTGGTGATGGACAGGGAGGCCTGGCGTGCTGCAATTCATGGGGTTGCCAAGAGTCAGACTCGACTAAGTGACTGGACTGAACTGAACTGAATAGACCAGATGCCATGATCTTAGTTTTCACTCTCCTCCTTTACCCTCATCAAGAGACTCTTTAGTTCTTCTTTGCTTTCTGCTGTTAGAGTGGTATCATCCACATATCTGAGGTTGTTGATGTTTCTCCTGCCTATCTTGATTCCAGCTTGTACCTCATCCAGCTCAGCATTTTTCATGATGTGCGCAACATATAGATTAAACAAATAGGGTGACAGTGCTGTATGCAGAAAGTGAAGAAGAACTAAAGAGTCTTTTGAAGAAAGTGAAAGAGGAGGGTGAAAAAGCCTTGGCATACTCCTTTCTCAATCTTGAACCAATCTATTGTTCCATACAAGGTTCTAACTGTTACTTCTTGACCCGTATACAGGTTTCTCAGAAGACAGGTAAGATGGTCTTCTAGTCTCATCTCTTCAAGAGCTTTCCGTAGTTTGTTAAGATCCACACAGTCTAAGACATTAATGTAGTTGATGAAAGAGAGGTAGATGTTTTTCTGGAATTCCCTTGCTTTCTCTATGATCCAATGAATGTTGGCAATTTGATCTCTGGTTCCTCTTCCTTTTCTAAACCCGACTTGGACATCTGGAAGTTCTTGTTTTGCATGATACTGAAGCCTAGCATGCAAGATTTTAAGCATGACTTTACTAGTATGGGAGATGAGTGCAACTGTGTGATGGTTATCACATTCTTTAGTACTACCCTTCTAGGGAATTGGGATAAGGATTGACCTTTTCCAGTCCTGTGGCCACTGTTGGGTCTTCAAGATTTCCTGAATTATCGAATGTAACACTTAGATGGCATCATCCTTTAGTGTTTTGGCTAGTTCTACTGGAATCCTGTTGACCCACTAGCTTTGTTAACAGCAGTGCTTCCTAAGGCCCACTTGACTTCACACTCCGGAATGTCTGGCTCTGGGTGACTGACCACACCATTATAGTAATCTAGTTCATTAAGATCTTTTTTGTACAGTTCTTCTGTGTATTCTTTCCATCTCTTCTTGATCCCTTTTGGTATTACTAGGTCTCTACCATTTCTGTCCTTTATTGTGCCCATCTTTGGGGTGAAACTTTCCCTTGATATTTCCACTTTTCCTGAAGAGATCTCTAGTCTTTCCCCTTCTATTGTTTTCTTCTAGTTTTATGCGCTGTTCATTGAAGAATGCCTTCTTGTCTCTCTGTGCTGTTTTTTGGAACTCTGCATTAAGTTGGATGTACCTTTCCCTTTCTCTCTTGCTTTTCACTTCTCTTCTGTCTTCGGCTATTTGTAAAGCCTCCTCAGATGACCAGTTTGCCTTCTTGCTTTTCTTTTTCTTTGGAATGATTTTTTTTTTTTTTTTTGCTGCCTCCTGTGCAGTATTACAGATCTCGATCCATAGTTCTTCAGGCACCCTGTTAACTAGGTCTAATCCCTTGAATCTATTCATTCCCTCCACTGCATATTTGTCAGTTCAGTTTAGCTGCTCAGTCATGTCTGAATCTTTGCAACCGAATGGACTGCAGCATGTCAGGCTTTCCTATCCATCACCAACTCCTGGAGCTTGCTCAAACTCATGTCCCTCGAGTTGGTGATGCCACCCAACCATCTCATCCTCTGTTGTCCCCTTCTCCTGCATATTCATAGGGGATTTGATTTGCAATGTACCTGGCTGGCCCAGTGGTTTTCCCCACATTGTTTTATTTAAGTCTGATTTTTACTATGAGAAGCTGATGATTTGAGTTACAGTCAGCTCCAGGTTTTGTTTTTTCTGAATTTGTACAGCTCCTCCATCTTCAGCTACAAAGACTATAAGCAATTAGATTTCAGTATTGACCACTTGGGGCTCAGTGGTAAAGAATCTGCCTGCCAATGCAGCAAATGCAAGAGATGTGGGTTTGATCCCTGGATAGAGAAGATGCCCTGGAGAAGAAAATGGCAACCCACTCCAGTATTCTTGCCTGGAAAAACCCCATGGACATAGGAGCTCTGGTGGGCTACAGTCCGTTGTGTTGCAAAGAGTCGGATGTGACTGAGCAGGTATGCAACATGTGTAAACTCGTCTCTTGTATTGTTGAAAAAGGGTATTTGCTAAGATCGGTGCATTCTCTTGGCAGAATTTAGTTAGCCTTTGCCCTGCTTCATTTTGTTCTCCAAAGTCAAACTTGCCTGTTACTCTAGCTGTCCTTGACTTCCTACTTTTTCATTCCAAACCCCAGTGATGAATAGAACAACTTTTTTTGGTGTTAGTTCTAGGAGGTCTTCTAGGGTTCCTGGAACTGATTAACTTCAGCTTCTTTGGCATCAGTGGTAGAGGCATATCCCCATAGACTTTAATTACTGTGATATTGAATGACTTGCCTTGGAAACAAACCAAGATTACTTTGTCATTTTTGAGGTTGCACCCAAGAACTGCATTTTGAACTGCAAATCAGTATTTTGTTGATTATGAGGGCTACTCCATTTCTTAGTGAATAGATAGGATTTCAGTTTCTATGAATTTACTGAGGCTTGCTTTGCGGTCCAAGGTGTGATCTATCCCTGTGAATATTCCAAGTGTTCTTGAGAAGAAAGTATATTCTGCTGCTTTTGGATGGAATATCCTACAAATATCAATTAAGTCTATCTGGTCTACTGTGTCATGTAAGGATTGTGCTTCCTCAGTGATTTTCTGCCTGGATGATCTGTCCATTCATGTAAAAGGGTTGTTAAAGTTTCTGACTATATTATGTTACTGTTGGTTTCCCCTTATGGCTGTTAGCATTTGCCTTCCATATTGAGGTGTTCCTATGTTGGCCGCATACACATTTATAATTGTTGTGTCATCTTTTGGGGTTGATCCTTGGGTCATTATGCAGTTTTCTTTCTTTTCTCTTTTAACAGTTTTTATTTTAAAATCTATTCTATTGGATATGTGTATGGCTATCCCAGCTTTCTTTAATTTCCATTTGCATGGAATAACTTTTTCTAGTCCCTTACTTTCAATCTGTATCTTTCCCTAGGTCTGAAGTGGGTCTCTGGTTGACAACATATATATGGGTCTTATTTTTGTAACCATTTAGCCAGTCAGTATCTTTTGGTTGGAACATTTAATCCATTTATATTTAAGGTAATGATTATATGTATATTTCTATTGTCATTGTTTTCATTTTTTGGATTTGTTTTTGTAGTTTTTTTTCTTCCCTTCCTCTTTTATTCTCTTGACAAGTTTACACATGTTACATACCTGCTCAGTCATGTCCGACTCTTTGCAACACAATGGACTGTAGCCCACCAGGCTCCTATGTCCATGGGGTTTTTCCAGGCAAGAATACTGGAGTGGGTTGCCATTTTCTTCTCCAGGGCATCTTCTCTATCCAGGGATCAAACCCGCATCTCTTGCATTTCCTTCTCTTGTTTTGTGATTTAATGACCAACTTACTGTTGTGTTTGGATTGTTTTGTGTGTGTGTGTGTGTGTGTGGGTGTGTGTGTGTTTCTACTGTAGTTTTGTGAAGTGCATTTCCTATGAGGTTTTGATATTAAAAGTGAAAGTGTTGGTTTCTTAGTCATAGCTGACTCTTTGCAATTCCATGGACTGTAACCCACCAACTACTGGCACAGTTTCACTCATCTCACATGCTAGCAAAGTAATGCTCAAAATTCTCCAAGCCAGGCTTCAGCAATATGTGAACCATGAACTTCCAGATATTCAAGCTGGTTTTAGAAAAGGCAGAGGAACCAGAGATCAAATTGCCAACATCTGCTGGATTATTGAAAAATTAGGAGAGTGCCAGAAAAACATCTATTTCTGCTTTATTGACTATGCCAAAGCCTTGGATTGTGGAAAATTCTGAAAGAGATGGGAACACCAGACCACCTGACCTGCCTCTTGAGAAACCTATATGCAGGTCAGGAAGCAACAGTTAGAACTGGACATGGAAAAATAGACTAGTTCCAAATTGGGAAAGGAATACGTCAAGACTGTATATTGTCACCCTGCTTATTTAACTTATATGCAGAGTACATCATGAGAAATGCTGGGCTGGAGGAAGCACAAGCTGGAATCAAGATTGCCAGGAGAAATATCAATAACCTGAGAAATGCAGATGACACCACCTTTTTGGCAGAAAGTGAAGAAGAGCTAAAGAGCCATTTGAAGAAAGTGAAAGAGGAGAGTGAAAACGTTGGCTTAAAGCTCAACATTCAGAAAGCTAAGATCATGACATCTGGACCCATCACTTCAAAGCAAATAGATGGGGAAATGGTGGAAACAGTGACAGACTTTATTTTGGGGGGCTCCAAAACACTGCAAATTGTGATATGGCCATGAAATAAAAAGATGCTTACTCCTTGGAAGAAAAGCTATGACCAACCTAGACAGCATATTGAAAAGCAGAGACATTACTTTGCCAAGAAAGGTCCATCTAGTCAAGGCTATGGTTTTTCCAGTGGTCATGGAAGTGACAGTTGCACTATAAAGAAGGCTGAGCACTGAAGAATTGATGCTTTTGAACTGTAGTGTTGGAGAAGACTCTAAAGAGTCCCTTGGACTGTAAGGAGCTCCACCCAGTCCATCCTAAAGGAAATCAATCCTGAATATTCACTGGAAGGACTGATGTTAAAGCAGAAACTCCAGTACTTTGTCAACCTGATATGAAGAATGGACTTATTTGAAAAGACCCTGATGCTGGGAAAGATTGAAGGCGGGAGGAGAAGGGGACAACAGAGGATGAGATGGTTGGATTTCATCACCGACTCAAGGAACATGAGTTTAAGTAAACTGTTGGGGTTGGTAATGGACAGAGAGCCCTGGGGTTCATGGGGTCGCAAAGAGTCAGATACAACTGAGTGACTGAACTGAGCTGAACCTGCCAGGCTCCTGTATCCATGGGATTCTCCAGGCGAGAATACTGGAGTGGGTTGCCATGCCCTTCTGCAGGAGATCTTCCCAACCCAGGAGATTCTGATATAGCAGCCTATAAACATACAAGGTTGTTTTAAGTCGCTGGTCTCTTATTCATTTATTAAGTCTTGGCTGTGCTGGGTCTTCACTTCTGTGCATGGGCTTTCTTTAGTTGCAGTGGGCAGGTACTACCCTTTGTTGCAGTGCACTGGTTTCTCATTGTGGTGGCTTCTCTTGTGCAGCATGGGCTCTAGGTGTGTGATTTCAGTAGTCATAGCCCAGTTGCTATGTGTCATCTGAGACCCTCTGGTACCAAGGATTGAACCCTTGTCCCCTGCACTGGCAGATGGGCTGCTAATCACCAGACCACCAGGGAAGTCCCTCTGCTGGTCTCTTACTTTCAAAGGCATTTCTCATTTCCTGCATTAGTACTCTGCATTACTCTCCTCATTGTATCATATTTCTGTATGGATATTTTCCTGATTTTACTGTTGTTGTTATTCAGTTTCTAAGTCATGTCCAACTCTGTGTGACCCCATGAACTGCAGCATGCTAGGCTTTCCTGTTCTTCACTATCCCCGGGAGTTTGCTCAAACTCATGTCCATTGAGTCAATGATGCCTTCCAACCATCTTATCCTCTGCAGCCCCTTCTCCTCCTGCCCTCAATCTTTCCCAGCATCAGGGTCTTTTCAAATGAGTCAGCTCTTCACATCAGGTGGCCAAAGTATTGGAGCTTCAGCATCAGTCCTACCAGTGAATAGTCACGGTTGATTTCCTTTAGGATTGATTGATCTGCTTGCAGATCAAGAGTCTTCTCCAGCACCACAATTCAGAAGCATCAATTCTTTGGTGTTCAGTCTTCTTTATGGTCCAACTCTCACATCCATACATGATTACTGGAAAAACCCACGCACTTAGTTGCTCAGTCATGTCCAACTCTGTGACCCCATGGATTGTAGCCCACCAGGCTCCTCTGTCCATTGGGATTCTCCAAGCAAGAATACTGGAGTGAGTTGCCACGCCCTCCTCCAGGGCTCTTTCCAATCCAGGGATTGAACCCAGGTCTCCTGCATTGCAGGTAGACTCTTTGCCATCTAAGACACCAGGGAAGCGGAAAAACCAATAGCTTTGACTATACAAACATTTGTTGGCAAAATGATGTCTCTGCTTTTGAATACTCAGCCTAGTTTTGTCATAGCTTTTCTTGCAAGGAGCTAGTATCTTTTAATTTCTGCAGTCACCGTCCACATTGAATTTTGAGTCTGAGAAAAAGAAACCTGATACTGTTTCTACCTTTCCCCATCTATTTGCCTTGATGTGATAGGACCAGATGCCATGATCTTAGTTTTTTGAATGTTGAATTTTAAGTCAGCTTTTTCACTCTCCTCTTTCACCCTCATCAAGAGGGTCTTTAGTTTCTCTTCACTTTCTGCTATTAGAGTTGTATCATCTGCATATCTGAGGTTGTTGATATTTCTCCTGGTAAGCTTGCTTCCTGCTTATGAGTCATGCAGCCAAGCATTTCACATGATGTACTCTGCATGTAAGTTAAATAAGCAGGGAGACAATATACAGGCTTGATGTCCTCCTCCTAATTTTGAACCAGTCTGTTGTTCCATGTCCAGTTCTAATTGTTGCCTCTTGTCCTGCATATAGTATTCTGAGGAGATGGACAATGTGGTCTGGTTTTCTTTTCTCTTTAAGAATTTTCCACAGTTTGTTGTGGTCCACATGGTCACAGGCTTTAGCTTATTCAATGGAGCCGAAGTAGATGCTTTTTTTGGAATTCTCTTGGTTTCTCTCTGATTCAGTGACCATTGCCAATTGAATCTCTGGTTCCTCTGCCTTTTCTAAATCCAGCTTGTATCTATGAAAGTTCTTGGTTTTTATATTGCTGAAGCCTGGCTTCAAGGATTTTGAGTATTACCTTGCTAGCATATGAAATGGATACTATTGTGGGGTAGTTTGAACATTCTTTGGCATTGCCTTTCTTTGATATTGGAATAAAAAACTGACCTTTTCCAGTCCTGTGGCCTTTACTAGTGAGCTTTCCCAATTAAGATTTTCTTTTTTATTATTGTGGACATTTCCCACCACCCCCCACCCACCCCCACCCCACCCCACCCTCAAAGGCTTTTTGCATTTTGTTGTAAAGCTGGTTTTGTGGTGCTGAATTCCCTTAGTTTTTGCTTGTCTGTAAAGCTTTAGATTTCTCCATTGAATATGAATGAAACTCTTGCTAAGTAGAGTATTCTTGATTGTAGGTTTTTCCCTTTCATTACTTTTAAATAGTTCATGCTACTCCCTTCTGGCCTGCAGTGTTTCTGCTGAAATATCAGCTGATAACCTTATATAGATTCCCTTGTATGTTATTTGTTGCTTCTAATATTTTTCTTGTCTTTAATTTTTGTCAGTTCAATTAACATGTCTCTTGGGGTGTTCCTCCTTGGGTTCCTCTTGAATGGGATTCTTTGCACTTCCTGGACTTGAGTGTTTTCTTTCTCATGTTAGGTAAGTTTTCAGTTATATCTTCAGATATTTTCTTTTGTCCTTTCTCCTTCTCTTTTCCTACTGAGAAAAGATAATAAGAATACTGGTGTGTTTAATGTTGTCTCAGAGGTCTCTGAGACTCTCTTCATTTCTTTTTGTAATATTTTCCCATTAGGTCCCAGGTCCAGATCTAGGAGATCCCAGCTAAGGGCCCGTCCAAACTAGTGGGGGCTATCTCTGAAACGCTGGGGTAATACTGTCCAAGTCATCTGTTGATGTTTTGGGGCTTCCCACTCAAAGGCAAAAAGATATTGGGATTCTTTAGCCAGTGATATGCAAAAAAAAAAAAAAGCATCTTTGAGATCCAAGACTGTAAAGCACTTGGCACTGGGTGGGATTTCTCCCAAGATTACATAGGGATTGGGTACTGTGGGATGGAGGGGGACTACAGCTTCATTTATGATCCAGAGATCGTGAACTTTCACCAGGTTCTGTCCTTTTTCTTTACTGAGAGGATTGGGGTGTTACATGGTGAACTGGTGGGGACCAATAGCCCACAAGAAAGGGATTTATTTTTTAAAGGCTGTAGTCCCTCCCAAGCCTCTCTTTTGAGGAAATATTGTTTCTGGTTAGGAAACCGAGTGGGATCTCGGAGGACAATGATGACCTTGTGTGCTCGTCCAGGAGTCCCCTGGTCCCACACCTGGGGGTTAATCTTGTCTTCCCATAGCTTTTGGTCTCTCCCGGTTGGAGAAGGTGTACTGGGTTCTTCAGTAGTAAGTAACCAGGAGCTGCAGGGCTCTAGGGGCTGAAAAGCTTCCCATCACAAGGGTGATCCCCAGTTTAGTATGTCTCTTCCCACTAAGGGAATAGGACACTCAGGGACCACCAGAAACTGGTGGGAAAATATTTGTCCATCCCAGCAACAAAGTGCTTGGGTGAATCTCGTAGTAGTTGCTTTTCCTGTAGCACCCAAAATGGTACAGGTTTGGGAGGAGAAGGCTCCAGAGTAGGAGATCAAGACAGAGTAGGTAGCCCCTGTGTCAACCAAGAAGTTCTCAGACCTACCTGCCACATCCAGTTGTGTCTTTGGCTCCAGTCCCGTGATGGTTATCTGTGACAGGCAGGCTGGCTGGAGCGGGCTGCTTTAGTCCTCTTGAACCATCATGAGGGAAGGCTTGGCACTTGACCTTGAGGCTCTTGGGTCCCAAGGGCAGAGTGCCACCCAATGTCCCAGTTGATGGCATTTGTGGCAAACTGTTCTAGGAAACTTATTTGGACACTCTTTGGCCCAATGCCCCACCTGTCTACAGATTAGGCATTTGCCTCATGCCTTGTCCTTCAAGGACTCGGGGTTTGCCATAGGGCTTCTCTGGAGGGCAGCCAGCATCTGGGCATGCCTTGTCTCTTTCCTTCTCTCCCTCTCCTGGGCCTTAGCCTCCTTCTCCTGTTCTCTATTATAAAAGGTATTGGTGGCTGTCTGGATCATCTCATCTAAATGTTAGGGGAAGCACACTGATTGAAACTGCCCACCCTGGTCAGGCCCCATAGTAACCATTTGCATGAGTTGTTTTATGGATTCCTGATAAGGAATACTAATAAGCCACCACCAACTGGAAGAGTTCGGGAAAGGTTGAAAGGAGACTCTGCGTGTCCGTCCACTTTCCAAAATCCCTCTCACTAGCATCCATCTTGGCTGAGCAATGTGTGCACCACCAAGAAAGACTCTGAATTAGAATGATTGGCCAAAGACCACCTGGAAACTAATCCCATCACCATAAAACCCGAAACTGTGAGCCACGTGGCAGAGCAGTTTTCCTGGGTTCCCTTACCCTACTGTTCTCCACCCAGAGTCCTTTCCCAATAAAATCTCTTGCTTTGTCAGCAGATGTGTCTCCTCAGACAATTCATTTCTGAGTGTTAGACAAGAGCCCAGTTTTGGGCCCTGGAAGGGGCCCCCCTTCCTGCAACATAGAGAGGCAGCAGAGTCCTGCTGCTGTAGCTGTTGTAACTAAATTCGGATATCTGATGCAGATTGGGACAGGAATTTGTCCTTTAAAATCACCTGTCCCTTGTAAGAGTTTAAGTCCAGATTGGTAAACTTTTGGAGGGCCTCTTTTAGCCTTTCCGGAAGGGGAATTGGGTTCTCGTTGGGCTCGTGATGTCCCACAAGTAATAGGCTTCCTTCTATTTCTATGGGTGGACTTCCTTGGGGGTGAGTCTTTCTGAAGCTTATCCTACCCAGTACTGTTGCAACCTGAGAGCCAGGCGTCTCCGCGTCAGGGTGCAGATCCTGGGGCATGACAGCCTCCTAGAGATCAAATCCCCAGGAAGGTCAAGGCGTGATGGCCTCCGGAGAATTAGGTCCCTGGGCAGGTCAAGGTATGACGACCTCCTGGAACTGGGACTGGTGGATCCCTGAGCAGGTTGAGGTGTGACAACCTTTTGAGGACCAGATCCCTAGGCAGGTCAAGCAGGTTGACCTCCTGGGACCCCCGGACTGGAGTTTTGGCGTCCCCAAGCTCTCTAGCGTGACCAGTGCTGGGTAGGATTAAGGGGTTGGATATTATACAGTATTTCCCTCCCAAGGTCAGCTATTTTCTGGTTGTCTCTCCAAAAGATTTTAGAGGCAATATTGTGGGCCCAGATGGGGCTGAGGAAAGGAACATGAAACAGGAGGGAAGGAGGCAGAGCACAACCTTTGAAAGAATGACATAGCACAAGGGCATAACGTAACCCAATTAAAATCAATTCGATCCAAGATGACAAGTCAAGTTCAGTTCAGTTCAGTTCAGTCGCTCAGTCATGTCTGACTCTTTGCGACCCCATGAATCACAGCAAGCCAGGCCTCCCTGTCCATCACCAACTCCCGGAGTTCACTCAGATTCATGTTCATCGAGGCAGTGATGTCATCCAGCCATCTCATCCCGGGTTGTCCCCTTCTCCTCCTGCCCTCAACCCCTCCCAGCATCAAAGTCTTTTCCAATGAGTCAACTCTTCTCATGAGGTGGCCAAAGTACTGGAGCTTCAGCTTTAGCATCATTCCTTCCAAAGAAATGGAACCCTTCAAAGAAGGGTTGATCTCCTTCAGAATGGACTGGTTGGATCTCCTTGCAGTCCAAGGGACTCTCAAGAGTCTTCTCCAACATCACAGTTCAAAAGCATCAATTCTTCGGTGCTCAGCCTTCTTCACAGTCCAACTCTCACATCCATACATGACCACTGGAAAAATCATAGCCTTGGCTAGACGGACCTTAGTCAGCAAAGTAATGTCTCTGCTTTTGAATATACTGTCTAGGTTGGTCATAACTTTTCTTCCAAGAAGTAAGCCTCTTTTAATTTCATGGCTGCAATCACCATCTGCAGTGATTTTGGAGCCCCCCAAAATAAAGTCTGTCACTGTTTCCACTGTTTCCCCATCTATTTCCCATGAAGTGATGGGACCAGATGCCATGATCTTCATTTTCTGATTGTTGAACTTAAGGCAACTTTTTCACTCTCCTCTTTCACTTTCATCAGGAGGCTTTTTAGTTCCTCTTCACTTTCTGCCATAAGGGTGGTGTCATCTGCATATCTGAGGTTATTGACATTTCTCCTGGCAATCTTGATTCCAGCTTGTGATTCTTCCAGTCCAGCGTTTCTCATGATGTACTCTGCATATAAGTTAAATAAGCAGGTTGACAATATATAGCCTTGACGTACTCCTTTTCCTATTGGAACCAGTCTGTTGTTCCATGTCCAGTTCTAACTGCTGCTTCCTGACCTGCATACAGATTTCTCAAGAGGCAGGTCAGGTGGTCTGGTATTCCCATCTCTTTCAGAATTTTCCACAGTTTATTGTGATCCACACAGTCAAAGGCTTTGGCATAGTCAATAAAGCAGAAGTAGATGTTTTTCTGGAACTCTCTTGTTTTTCCATGATCCAGCGGATGTTGGTAATTTGATCTCTGGTTCCTCTGCCTTTTCTGAAACCAGCTTGAACATCAGGAAGTTCACGGTTCACATATTGCTGAACCCTGGCTTGGAGAATTTTGACCATTACTTTACTAGTGTGTGAGATGAGTGCAATTTTGCGGTAGTTTGAGCATTCTTTGGCATTGCCTTTCTTTGGGATTGGAATGAAAACTGACCTTCTCCAGTCCTGTGGCCACTGCTGAGTTTTCCAAACTTGCTGGCATATGGAGTGCAGCACTTTCACAGCATCATCTTTCAGGATTTGAAATAGCTCAACTGGAATGCCATCACCTCCACTAGCTTTGTTCGTAGTGATGCTTTCTAAGGCCCACTTGACTTCACATTCCGGGATGTCTGGCTCTAAGTGAGTGATGACATCATCATGATTATCCGGGTCGTGAAGGTCTTTTTTGTACAGTTCTTCTGTGTATTCTTGCCACCTCTTCTTAATATCTTCTGCTTCTGTTAGGTCCAGACCATTTCTGTCCTTTATCATGCCCATCTTTGCATGAAATATTCCCTTGGTATCTCTAATTTTCTTGAAGAGATCTCTAGTCTTTCCCATTCTGTTGTTTTCCTCTATTTCTTTGCATTGATCGCTGAAGAAGGCTTTCTTATCTCTTCTTGGTATTCTTTGGAACTCTGCATTCAGATGCTTATATCTTTCCTTTTCTCCTTTGTTTTTTGCCTCTCTTCTTTTCACAGCTATTTGTAAGGCCTCCCCAGATGTCCGTTTTGCTTTTTTGCATTTCTTTTCCATGGGAATTGTCTTCATCCCTGTCTCCAGTACAGACACACCCAGAGGTGGCAGGACAACTCTAACACTGTCAAAAGACGGAAGAGTGGGGGTTCCCCAACGGCTGGGATGATCCTCCCACTCATTAGCATATGAATTATCCCCCCTCAGAAAACCTAGCCAGGCCACATTCCATGGCCCTAGCCCTTGCCCTCAGCAATGGCCCACACCCTGACGCCTGGCTTCTTTCTGAATCCTTACAAATCCACCTCTCCTAAATGGGAGAGGCCATTTATGGATGTCTGATCAAAGAATCCTCAGATATCGAGTAATGCTGATGGAAAAGCCAGGCCTCACTATATCCCCTTGTGAGGTTCTTAACCCAGCCACCCTCCTGCCTACCCCCGAGGCCTCTCTCCCCTTTCACTGTTGTCTAGAAACCTTGGACCACTGGACAAAACCCCAAAAGGGATTGTCAGAAAATCCTCTGACCAATCCTGAGGAAATATGGTACCACTGATGGAAGCAGCTTTGTCTTAGATGGAAAAAGAAGAGCTGGGTATGCAGTAGTCTCCAATTTTGAGATCATAGAGGCTAAGCCTCTGCCGTCAGGTACTTCAGCCCAATTAGCTGAGCTCATAGCCCTGACTCGAGCTAGAGCTGGGAAAAAGAAAAAGAATAGCCATTTACACTGACCCCAAGTATGCCCTTCTGGTGCTACGTGCACATGCAGCTATTTGGAAAGAAAGGAGCCACTTGACCACTCCAGGGTCCCCAGTCAAATACGGTGATCAAATTGTTAGACTCTTGGAGGCAGTCCATCTGCCCACTGAGGTTTCAGTCTCCCACTGTAAAGGACACCAAAAAGGGATCACGGAAGTGGCACGAGGGAACCAAGCAGCTGATCAGGCAGCTAAGAGAGCAGCATTACAGAACCATGTACAGAACCATGACCTAATAAGAGTGGCCACCTTAGTTCTACGGACCAATTTGCCAGAAACTCCTTCATATACTGAAGCTGAGACTCTTAAAGCTAGGAGTGAGGGCTTTCAAAAAGAGAACATATGGGGTGGTTCCAAAAGGAGGGACTCCTTTTTCTGCCTGGGAACCTCCAATGGAAGTTGGTTAACTCCTTACGTGCCACCACTCATTTAGGGGAAAAAGCCCTCCAAAAATTACTAGAAAGTTCTTTCAGAGGAACAGGCCTCCAAATAACTATAAGGCAAGTGGTCTCCTCTTGTCCCACTTGCCAATTAAGAAACCCCCCAGAAGCTCGAAGACCACAGCCGGCCCAGCCCATCCAACAACGTGGGACCTGTCCAGGAGAGGACTGGCAGATGGACTTCACACGGAGGCCAATTTCTCAAGAGTGTGCTGCTGCTGCTGCTAAGTCACTTCAGTCGTGTCTGACTCTGTGCGGCCCCACAGACGGCAGCCCACCAGGCTCCCCTGTCCCTGGGATTCTCCAGGCAAGAACAATGGAGTGGGTTGCCATTTCCTTCTCCAATGCATGAAAGTGAAAAGTGAAAGTGAAGTCGCTCAGTCGTGTTTGACTCTTAGCGACCCCATGGACTGCAGCCTACCAGGCTCCTCCGTCCATGGGACTTTCCAGGCAAGAGTACTGGACTGGGGTGCCATTGCCTTCTCCATAGTCATGATAGATACATTCACAGAATGGATTGAAGGCTTTCCCACCTGGACTGAGAAGGCTGAGGAGGTGGTTAAAAAAAAAAAAACAAAAAAAACAAAACTGTTTCATGAAAGTATTCCAAGATTCGGTCTGCCCAGGTCATTACAAAGTGACAATGGGACATCATTTACTTCTAAGGTCACCCAAGGGGTCTTTAAAGCATTGGGCATTACTTAATATCTCCATTGTGCCTGGAGGCCTCAATCTTCAGGAAAAGTAGAAAGAGCCAACCAATTCTTAAAATCAGCTATAAAAAAGATAACCCAGGAGACCTCCCTGGGATGGAAGGAGACTTTACCAGTAGCTCTCCTCCGCACCCGTATTGCCCTTAAGGAACAGGTTGGTCTTAGTCCTTATGAGATGCTCTATGGGAGAACTTTTGTTTATGTCAATGACCTCTTCCTAGACCCAGAGGTTCAGACCCTCCAGTGTTATACCATGGCCATTGGACAATTCCAACAGGATATACACTTGTGGTGTATGAATCAGAACCCAGAAGATTCTAAGGAGTCACCACTATATGCTCCAGGGACTCAAGTCCTAATTAAAGTCTGGAAAGATGGGTCCTCAAAGGCTCAACTCCAGCCCACATGGAAGGGCCCCTACCCTGTAATACTTTCTACCCCCACAGCAGTCAAAGTGCCAGGATATGACAACTGGATTCACTACTCACGAGTCAAGCTGTGGAAGAAAACAGAAGAGGACACTCAATACACCTGTGAGCCCCTGGGAGATCTCAGATACCTCTTCAGGACTACCAATGAGTGCCATTCTAATGAACACCCCCAAAATCTGGTTTCTGGGGATAAGATTTCTCAGGATAACTCTAAAGAGCCCACACAGCTTGACAGAGATTGTACTCCAAAACAGACAGGAGATAGATCTTCTGATCCCTGAACAAGGAGGGACATGAGCCATCCTGGTGATGTGAATTTAAATTGGCTAATGCCCCTACTAGTCCTTGTTATGCCATATTGATGCTGCTTATGATTGCTCCATGTATTATCAATTGTCTAACCTGTTTTGTCTCTGCCCAGCTCAACAAGCTACAACATGCAGTGCCAGTTCAACAAAGATATGAAGCTACCACCGACCATGGAAAATATCACTCACCCTTAGATAGACACCGCTATAAGGACTCTGAGGCTTGAGACTAGTAAGAGGGGGAGGCCCAACACCCCTCACCACCCCTGTTCAGCAGGAAGTAGCCAGAAAGACGTCCCTATTCCCAAAGAATTGGACCTCCCATCTCTTGAGGGGGGAATGTTAGGTAGGTAGAATAGGGAAAAGGAGTCCAAAATGGCGCTGGTTAGAAGACAAAGAAGAGAAAAGCCCCTGAATATAGAACAGAGGAAGGTCAGAGGAAGGTCCGAGGACCAGAGTGAGGACTTCAAGTAGAACAGCACTCCTGACTAAGCCCAATTTGCATAGGGCAGGCCCAGCGGGAAGAAAAAAACATAAAAAGAGGAGCCAAAGGGCTCTCTCTCTCTCTTCCTCTCTCCCGTGCACTGGGGCGCTCTTCTCTTCAAGTCTACGGATCAACGTGCCCTCACGCCTCCAAGATGGATTTTCCTGCTATCTTCTAAATAAGATAGAGCTGTAACACTGAGCTGTAACACTGAGTTGTCTAAGAGCTATAACACGGTCCATTCGAGACCTGAGAGCTATAACGGTCTGTCCAAGACCCGAGAGCTGTGACACGCCGAGGGGGCTTTAATGTCTGTCACTCCAAATCTTCGTTGTGACGAGACAAAAACCGAGGAGCATACACTCGCCTGACATTTTCATTCTTTATTCTTCATTCTGTTATAGGGCAGTGACTTCTATCACTCTGTCTCCCAGTTCACTTATTCATTTTTCTGCCTAATTTTTGTTACTACCAATTCCTTCTAGTGTAATTTTCATTTTAACACATTGTTGATGGGAGACATATCTGTATATTTTTAGAGCATGATACAATTAACATCACCATGCAAAGTTGTTAGAGCTTTAAAGTGATCAAGGGTTCATTATTCAATTTATAATTGTCATTATCACTCACCTTTTGCTCTCTTTGGTTTTTGTTTCAACCTTGTGTATATTATGAATGCAAGTTTATCATAAAATTTTCAAAAATGACACATTGCAAATTTTCTCTTTCTAAAAGAACCCCACATAAAGATCCACCTTTTCAACTATCAGGTAAAATAAAAGAATACATTCTAGAGGAAATAATATCTCAAGACTAAAAATGTCACCACGAAGTGTTGAATCTGCTCTTCCGGGGGAAGCACATGTCATGTTTGTAACCGATGTTCTGTTCCTCTGCACAGAGGTGTCTTCAATACTGCCTATCACACTCTAATGAAACAGTAGGACACATTAATAAGACGTACAAAGTTGCAAATAAATACATTAAATGCCAAAAATGTTGATATTTATTCAAACGTGGTTGATTCAACATTCGTTTTTGTTGTTGTTCAGTCGCTCAGTCTTGCCTGACTCTGTGACCCCATGGACTGCAGCGCACCAGGCATCCCTGTCCTTCGGGTTGTTCAAACTCATGTAATTTGGGTCGGTGATGCCATCCAACCATCTCATCTTCTGTCAGCCCCACCTCCTCCTGCCCTCAGACTTTTCCAGCATCAGTGTCTTTTCTAATGAGTCTGCTTTTCACATCAGGTGGCCAAAGTATTGGAGCTTCAGCATCAGTCCTTCCAATGAATATCCAGGGTTGATCTCCTTTAGGATTGACTGGTTTGATCTCCTTGCTGTCCAAGGGACTCTTAAGAGTCTTCTCCAACACCACACTTGGAAAGCATCAATTCTTGAGTGCTCAGTCTTCTTTATGGTCCAACTCTCACATCTCACATGACTACTCAAAAAACCATAGCTTGGATTAGATGGACTATTGTTGGCAAAGTGATGTCTCTGCTTCTTAATATGCTGTCTAGGTTTGTCATAGCTTTTCTTCCAAGGAGCAAGCATCTTGTAGTTTCATGACTGTGGTCACCATCCACAGAGATTTTGGAGCCTAAGAAAATAAGGTCTATCACTGTTTCCATTTTTTCTCCATCTATTTGCGGTGAAATAATTGCATCAGATACCACGATCTTAGGTTTTTGAATGGTGGGTTTTAAGCCAGATTTTCACTTTCCTCTTTCACCTTCATCAAGAGACTGTTTAGTTCCTTTTCGCTTTCTGCCGTTTGGGCGGTGGCATCTGCTTATCTGAGGTTATTGATATTTCTCCTGGAAATCCTGATTCCAGCTAGAGATTCATCCAGTCCAGCATTTTGCACGACGTGCTCTGCATATTAGAAAAGGAAATGGCAACCCACTCCAGTATTCTTGCCTGGAGACTCTCTTGGACAGAGGAGCCTGGTGGGCTACAGTCCATGCGGTCACAAAGAGTCAGACACGACTGAGTGACCAACAACAACTCTGCACATAAGTTAAATAAGCAGGGTGACAGTATGCAGCCTGTGGTACCTTGACATACTCCTTTCTCAGTTTGAACCAGATCGCTGTTTCATGTCCGGTTCTAATTGTTGCTTCTTGACCTGCAGACAGATTTCTTAGGAGGCAGGTAAGATGGTCTGGTATTCCAACATGTTTAAAAATTTTTTTCACAGTTTGTTGTGATCCACACAGTCAAAGGTTTTAGCATAGTCGATGAAGCAGAAGTGGATGGTTTTATGGAATTGCCTTGCTTTCTCTATGAACTAGTGGTTGTTGGCAATTTGATCTATGGCTCCTCTGCCATTTCTAAATCCAGCTTGTACATCTATAAGTTCTCAGTTCACATACTGTTGAGGCCTTGCTTGAAGGATTTTGAGCGTTTCCTTGCTAGCATGTGAAATGAGCACAATTGTGCAGTCGTTTGAACATTGTTTGGCAGTGCCCTTCTTTGGGATTGGAATGAAAACTGAACTTTTCCAATCCTGTGGCCATTGCTGAGTTTCCCAAATTCACTGGCATATTGAATGCAGCACTTTCACAGCATCACCCTTTATGATTTGAAATTGTTCAACTGGAAATCCATCGCCTCCACTAGCTTTGTCCGTAGTAATACTTCCTAAGGCCTACTTGACTACACACTCCAGGATTTCTGGCTCTAGGTGAGTGATCACACCATTGTGGTTATTGGGTCATTAAGACTTTTTTTTGGTGTACAGTTCTGTGTATTTTTGCCACCTGTTCTTAATATCTTCTGCTTCTGTTAAGTCTGTATCAATTTCTGTCCTTTATTGTGCCCATCTTCGCATGGAATGTTCCCTTGATATCTCTGATTTTCTTGAAAAGATTGCTAGTCTTTCCCATTCTATTGTTTTTGTCTATTTCTTTGCATTGTTCACTTAAGAAGGCTTTCTTGTCTCTCCTTGGTATTCTTTGGAACTCTGCATTCAGATGGGTATATCTTTCCATTTCTCTTTTGCCTTTCACTTCTCTTCTTTGCTCAGGTATTTGTAAGACCTCCTCAGACAACCATTTTGCCTTTTTGCATTTCTTTTTCCTTGGGATGATTTGATCACCATCAAAATGATTTGTACAATGTCATGAAGCTCGATCCATGGTTCTTCAGGCACTCTATCGGATCTAATCCCTTGAATCTATTTATCACTTCCACTGTATAATCATAAGGGATTTGATTAGGTTACACCTGTGTAGCCTAGTGGTTTTCCCTGCTTTCTTCAGTTTAAGTCTGAATTTTGCAATAAGGAGTTCATGATCTGAGCCACAGTTAGCTCCTGGTCTTGGTTTTACTGACTTAGAGATTATCCATCTTTGGCTGCCAAGAATACAATCAGTCTGATTTCAGTATTGACTATCTGGTGATGTCTGTGTATAGTCATCTCTTGTGCTGTTTTCCTCTGATGGATAGGGCCATTTTAAGGGGTGTGTTTTGAGATGGCTGTGAGCTCAGGATGACTTTAGGCACCCTGTCTGCTGATGGGTGGGACTGTGTTCCTGTTTTATTGATTGCTTGGCTTGAGGCTTACCAGCTCTGGAGTCTTTAGGCTATTGGGTGGGGCTGGGTCATGGTGCTGAAATAGGGACCTCTGGCAAAATGCATGCTGATCAATATTTGGGGGGCCAGTCTGCCACCTGTGTTCTTGCCCCCACAGTGAAAGACAGCTAACCTCCACCTCTCCAGCAGACCCTTTCAGACCCCTAGTTAGGTTTAGCCCTGGTTCCTATGGAGGTGTTATTGCTTTGTGCTGGTTCCAAACCCATGTGAGGTGTTGTGTACTCTGAGAAGTGGTGTTTTGTAGAAGAGATCTCTGTAACCCACCAACTCACTCTCTTATGTTCACCGGAGCTAAATGTTCTAGGGATGCCTGCTATGGGGGCTAAGTGGGCCCTTCTATTGCGGAAGGCTGATTTTTGATGGATAGTCTGGAAAGTGTAGCTGGCCCCCAGTCTGATTGGTTTCTAGGCCCTGCCTTGTTCAGGGGCTTCTCTCTGCTACTGGCTGGGGCTGGATTATAGGGTGACTGATTGTGGGGCTAAAGGTCCTGGGTCTAGTGTTGGCTTGCTGGTGGATGGGGTCAGGATGCCTGTAGGGTTCCAGAACTAGTGCCAGTAGGCAGGGCCAGGTTCTGGTCCTAAGAAGTTAGAGGGGGAATTCCAAAATAGCACCTGTCAGCATCCGTGTCCTTGTGATAGTATGGGCTCCCCAAAATGATTGCCACCAGTGTCAGTGTCCCCAGCATGAGTTCCAGTTTTCTCTTGCCTCTCTGGTGGGCGCAGGGTAATTTTCCAAGATCAGCAGGGGGGGTTGACTCAGGTTTGTTTCAAATTACAGCTTCTACTCTGGGTCTCAGAACACGTGAGACTTTGTGGGCTCTTTTGGCTGCGAAGTCACTTCAGTCGTGCCCGACCCTGCGCAACCCCAGAGACGCAGCCCACCAGGCCCCCCCGTCCCTGGGATCCTCCAGGCAAGAACACTGGAGTGGCTTGCCATTGCCTTCTCCAGTGCATGACAGTGAAAAGTGAAAGTGAAGTCGCTCAGTCCTGTCTGACTCTTAGCGACCTCATGGACTGTAGCCTACCAGGCTCCTCTGTCCATGGGATTTGCCAGGCAGGAGTACTGGAGTGGATTGCCATTGCCTTCTCCGTTTTAGAACAGCATCTCTATTTCCTATAGCCTTCTGGCTCTCCAAAATTTCCACTGGCCTTCAAAGCCAAATATTTTAGGAGCGAATCTTCCCAGTGCCAAAACCCCTGGGGCTGATGATCCTGATGTGGGGCTGGGATCTCTCACTCCTCAGGGAGAACCTCTATAGTGTTAATATCATCCTGATTTTGGGTTACCCCTCCAGGACCCTGGGTCTTAACTATACACCATTTCTACCCCTCCTACCCAATTCCCCTGTGGACCCTTCTTTATATCTTTAGTCATTGAAGATCTTTTCTTTCCATCTTTAAGTCTTTCTCATCAATAGTTGCTCTGTGAGATAGGGAATGGACTTGTGGACACGATGGAAGAAGGAAAGGGAGGCACAAATCGAGACAGTAACACTGACATATATGCTATTATATGCAAAATATTAATAGGTAGCCAGTGGGAAGCAGCTGTGTACCACAAGGAATGCAGCTCAAAATTCTGTGATGGCCTAGAGGGATGAGACGGGGGTTGGGAGGGAGCCTCAAGAGGAAGGGGATATACTTATATTTATAGCTGATTTACAGTTTTGTATGGCAGAAAGCAACACATCATTGTAAAGCAATTACCTCCAGTTAAAAATTAGGTGCTCTATAAAGACTTGTAATTTTGAAGGTCTTCCTACTTTATCATCTTAGCAACCTTACCTCCAAAGAGTCCTTCTGTTACCCCATAACATTACTGCTTGTCTAGCTGCTCCCCGTTAGTCTCAAGATGACACAATTTCCATCACGTCTCCCAGCCAAAAAGAATAAAGGAAACAAACTGTTAGGCTTTCACAGAGTCCTTCTCCAGTCATTCAAACAATGATTCTTTGTATCTAAACTTTGAGTCAGTGCATTTAAATGGAGAAAGTGGTGTAAGTCAGAGGGAGTTTTCTGAAGGTCATTATGCCTGTGTTGAGATCAGAACAACTTGAGTTGGTCATTGAAAAGTGGAAAGATGGAAAGGAATACAAAGTTCTATATATGACTGGAAAGCCTGGAAGCCCAGCACATGACTGGGAGCATGGGGAGCTAACTTCTTTCATGGGATTGATTGCATCCTTAGGGCATCAGGAGCTGTTGAAGGGAACTAGGAATGCCAAGATAAAATGGGCATTTAAAAAGCATTGGCCCTGAATATGAATAGATTGGAAGGATATAAGGAGTAAAGGAGTAGAGATTTTAAATTAATATATATATGTTATTTTTTACACATGAGAAAATTAATTTTATACATGAGGAGTAAGGGCAAAGTGGTAACGTTACCTTGAACTCAGACACACAGAAAAGCAGCAGTATGAAGCTCAAAACTTTTAGCATACATATCCTTTTATTTTGTTATATGTTTCAACTCTTTTTAAGTAAACTTAAGTAAATACGCAAACATACAATTTCATGAGTGTTCACAAAGAAACACGCCCCTGTCCCCATTCAGATCAAGAAATTAAATGACCAGCACCCTATGAGAGCCTCCCTTGTTTCCTCTCAGTCTATACTTCTCCAGATAAAACTATTATCTTAACTTTGAGCCCTATGGATCTTTGAAATTAATTTTTCTCCTAAGAAATGAGCTACCACAATAACTGGAATCTTGAACATGAAAAGAACCCCCAATGTAATCTAGTTCAGTGGTTTTTGAGACATTAAATTTGTTCTAACAAATTTAACAATAAATTTAAACTAACAATAGAATAGTTTCTTCAAAATGAAAGGCCACGTACATCCCCAGTATGTGAAACAAATAACAGAATTTCTCGGATAGACTCAAAATTAGAAATCTGGAGTGGGGAGGTGAATAGAAAAGAGGCTCACGAGGGAGGGGATATGTGTATACTGACAGCTGATCCGCGTGGTTGTGCAGCAGAAACTATTACAACTTTGTAAAATAATTATATTCCAATCAAAAATATATTAAAAACAATAAAAAAAATTCTGGAGCTTGAAAAGCATACTCATTGCACATCCCCTTCCTTTCACACATGTTCAATGGATGTTTAAACAACCCAGATTTGAACCTCATGTGTCCATCTACTTATATGAAGTTTTTCATTAAATACATACTATAGTGCTACACAATCCATAGTCAGTTGTATGTAGAACTGTAGATACAGAGGGCTGACTAGTTGCAAGCTGGTCTACTGCACAGAGGTTGTGCTCATAACCCCTGTGCTGTTCAAGAGTCAACTGTTTTTCTCTACCTATTCCATTCTGGTGAACTCTAAGATATTACTTCCATATCCTATGGGTTCTATGGAAAACTCTGTTTGAAAATCACCGGTCTATTGTAAGCTCTTTCTTTTGAATAGGGTTTGGCAGACTTTTCTGGAAAAGTCTAGACAGTGAATATTTTAGACTTTCATTGCCATATTGCTTCTTTCTCACTATTCAACCCACATGCTGTTGTGGTGTGAAAGCAGCTTTAGACAATATGTGTTGACTTTGTTCCAATAAAACTTTATTTACAAAAATAGATTGGGGGTTGAAGTGGATTTGGCCCATGGGCTGTAGTATGCCAGACTCTGCTTTTGAAAAATAAGGAAGTTCAGTTTCAGTTCAGTTCAGTCGGTCAGTTGTGTCCGACTCTAAGTAGGTTCAAAACAGTAAAAGAAACTTAAATTTTCAGAATTTTATTACTAAAGGAACTTTAGTAATCCTCATTTGGATAAGAGAACCAAGTCCCCAGTAATTCACACCACTTTGCAGAGCAATTTGTGGCACTTATAACCTAGCAAGGAGTTATATATATGACGTCATAATTATAGTTAAGGTAGGGCGGAGGAGCCTGATAGGCTGCAGTCCATGGGGTCGCGAAGAGTCGGACACGACTGAAGTGACTTAGCAGTAGCAGTAGCAGTGTTTTCTTCCTTTTCCAACCATTTATTACTAAAATCTTCAGGCTTTCATCTCTTCTGAAAAAATTCTTGAGGAATCATGCTCTCCCTAGGAATTGTAAATTTCCCAGTCCTGCGACTTATGTGATTTCTGCTGGCCTCTTTGCTTCTCAGGTCACTAACCCTCATGCTTCTTGCCCCAAATGGCCCAAGCATGAGGGTTGGTGATGCAAGTTGGTAACTTGCTGTACCAACTTTAGATGGTTTGGGTTCTAAGCATGTTTCCATCATTACCCTGTTAAAATGTATGTTTGGCACAACTATCTTCATTATAACAAAGGACTAGAAATTTGAGTGAATTCTATCAAGTCTTTACTGCCCCCTCACTCAGGGTTTAATGACATATTCTGGTATCTTCTACCGGAGAGTGGGTTATTCACATTGCTGAATTCCCACGCTGAGTCTAATCAACCCTTGACTTTATTCTGTGCTTGCTAGTTGCATCAACAAGAATGGGTGAGGTTATGATCTTAAAAGAGGTAAAACCAAATCTTAGTGTTTCCGAACAACAATCTAATCCACCATAAAACCTTTGTGGATTGGTAGGAGCTCCGCTTTTCTTGGTTGCAGTCCTCACTCTGCTTCTAAAGCTGACACATCAGCCATAGATGGAGAATTGCCCATTGCAGCGATAGAGGGAAGGGAGGATGTACTGAAGCAAGAATTGGCTTTTAACATTCCTGCTTAATGTGTGTGTCAGTTGCTTAGTCCTGTCTGACTCTGTGATCCCATAGACCTTAGCCTGCCAGGCTCCTCTGTCTGGCGATTGGGATTTGTGATCCATCTTGCATGGGATTTCCCAGGCAAGAATACTGGAGTGGGTTGCCATTTCCTTCTCCAGAGGATCTTCCCAGCTCAGGGATGGAACCCTGCATTGCAAGCAGATTCTTTATCCTCTGAGCTACCCAGGGAGCTTAGAGTGACAGGCTCCCCTTTTAATGCCCAAAGCAAGCCAAAGGGCTAACCCTGCCTTCCCTGAGGCAAGGACTTCCTCATAGTAGGCTACAGGAGATTGGTGAACTGAAGTCAAAATCCTGCTGAAGCCTCTATTATCATTTCTCCCTAGAGGACTAAGATCCATCATACAAATTAAGCTCCTAGTATCCTGTCCTGGGGGGCTTTCCTAGTGGCTCAGAATTTCCCTGCAATGCAGGAGACCTGGGTTTGATCCCTGGGTCAGGAAGATTTCCTTAGAGAAGGAGATGGGTACCCACTGCAGTATTCTTGCCTGGAGAATTCCATGGACAGGGAAGCCTGGCATGCTGCAGTCCATGGGGTCGCAAAGAGTCGGACACGACTGAGGCACCAACACTTTCACTTTTCATCCTGCCCTGGTATACCAGATACCAGAAGTGGTGTAAATTCATCTTTCGGTTTTTTAAATCAAGATATGGATATACTGATCTCCACAGTGACTCTACCAGTTTACATTCCCACCAACAATGTAAGGTTTCCTTTTCTCTACACCCTTTCTAGCATTTGTTTGTAGAGTTTTTGATAATGGCCTTTCTGGCCAGTGTGAAGTGGTACTTTGTAGTTTTGAGTTACATTTCTCTAACAATAAGCAAGTTTCCTTAAAAAAACTAGATATAGAATTCCCATATGACCCAGCAATCCCACTACTGGGCATACACCCTTAGAAAACCATAATTTAGAAAGACATCTGTACCCCAGTGTTCACTGCAGCATTATTTACAATAGCCAGGACGTGGGTGCTACCTGGATGCCCATCAGCAGATGAATGAATAAAGAAGACGTGGTACATATACAAAACGGAGTTGTTGGCCACAAAAAGGAATGAAATTGAGTCAGCTGTAGTGATGTGGATGAACTTAGAGCCTGGCATACAGAGTGAAAAAGTCAGAAAAAAAATATTGTATATTAACACACACACACACGTATATATATATGGACTCTAAAACAATGGTACTGATGAACCCATTTGCAGGGCAAGAATAGAGGTGCAGACATGGAGAATGGACTTGTGAACACAGAGTGGGAAGGAGTGGGGGTGAACTGAGAGCAGCACTAACATATCCACACCACCACGTGTGAAACAGCTAGCCAGCAGGGAGCTGCTTTAGAGCACACGGAGCTCGGCCAGTGCCCTGTGACGACCTAGAGGGATGGCAGGAGGGGGCAGGAGCGAGACTAAAGAGGAAGTGGAAACACACACACACACACACACACACACACACACACACACACGGCTGATTGACGTTGCACAGCAGAAACTAACACAAAATTGTAAATCCATTGTATTCCAATAGAAGTGCTTAACAACACACACATGCAAAAGATGTGTATTATTCCATTACAAAAATAATTTATTAGTAATATACTATTTGAATATGGAAAATGGAAAGGACCTCTATATAGGTAGAATCTAAATATTATTTAACATTTTTGAGGGTATTGAAATAGGCTTTAGACTTCAATGACTCTGTTAATTTTTTCTGTCCTCCTTGATTCTACCATTCCCATGGGCCATATTTTCCTGCATTTCTTCCATAAATGCATATAAATGTTTCCATGTGATTAAACTAAGGTAGGAGCTTGTTATAAATTAAGATTACTGGACTGTGCCTCAAAATAACTGGATAATGCTGGCAATTTATGTTTTTTTTGCCATATTTCCTACAGATATTTTATGCCATTGATGTTTGGAATACATTGTCTTAGAATATATATCATCAGCCTATTAATTTTTATGAACTCTGTGGCCAGACTTTGTGGCTTATAGGGACACCTTAAACGAAACGAAACAAAGTCACTCAGTCGTGCCCAACTCTTTGTGACACCATGGACTATAGCCCACCAGACTCCTCCATCCATGGAATTTTTTAGGCAAGAGTACTGAAGTGGGTTGCCATTTCCTTCTCCAGGGGATCTTCCTGACCCGGGGACCGAACCCGGGTCTCCCGCATTGCAGGCAGGCTCTTTACCATCTGAACCACCAGGGAATCCCAGGGACACCTTTATCTTTTCCTTTTTATCCTGTTTTTTTTTTTTTTTTTTCATGAGGCTGAGACTTAACCTGTTTGTCTTTGCATATTGGCATATGGATAGATTTGTCTTTTGCTTCATATACTCATCTTGGGTAAGAAACAATTGCCAGAGGTAAACACTACTATTTTATCAATTTATAGTCCTTTTGAATTAGGAGAACTATGGAATACAGAAGAAAACTGTGACTAGAACTCTTGGAAAAGAATATAAGCATTGTGACTTGTATATTGTGTATGTAACATATTCAGGGTTATGATTGTGACTGTTGGAGCAGGTCTGCAAACATATCGTGATCATCCTGGATGATCACACTACTGATTCACTCATCTCAAATTTAGTATTGATTCTTATCATTGTGGTCAAATAAGTGTTCAGTTGTTTGTTTCAATTGCAATTAACATACAGGATGTAACAGTGGTGTGGAAGCAACATCCTCTTCTTCCAATTGCATTCATGATCATGAGGACTGATCTGTGTGCCTCTGCAAAAGCTGTGTGATTAGTACAAACAATAATTTTCTGGAATCAAAGATCATTCTTAGAAAAGTATATGAAAATAATAGAACTTAAAAATGATGAATACTACAAACTTACAGTTCTGTTTGTAGGAAAAAATGAAACTATTGAATGTGCTATCGTGACAGTATTTTTAAAGTTTCTTCTGGGGAGGGCCTGTCTGAGAAAGCTAAATTTCTAGTTTTCATCACAAACAGGTTTCAATTCACTGTCACTGATAATATGATGTCAACAAGCCAAAGGCAGTTAGATTAAGAGAAACTTTATGTTCCAACCAGTTTTAATTTGTGTATCATTCAAGTAATGTAGCAAGAATGTTCACCAGAGCTTTGAAGAGTTGATTTTTTGATCATATTTTCCTTTAAATCTGTATTCTTTATGCATGTAAACTTTAACAGAGGGATCAGGTGAAAAACCTTAGACAAAGATTCATGAGGTTACTTTTCATATTGAATAATTCCCTCCTAGCCTGTCTTATATTCTTATATATTGCTTCTTTGATTGTGTGCCTAGTTCCAGCTTCCCAGGTGGTGCTTGTGGTAAAGAACTCGCCTGGCAATGCAGGACACATAAGAGTAGCAGGTTTGATCCCTGGGTCTGGAAGACCCTCTGGATGAGGGCATGCCAACCCACTCCAGTATTCTTGCCTGGACAAGTCCATGGACAGAGGAGCCTGGTGGGCTACAGTCCGTAGGTTCACAAAGAGTTGGATACTTGTGAAGAGACTTAGCATGCGTGCACTGTCTAGTTCAAGAATTTGAGTGGGGGTCCCATGGACGGAGGAGCCTGGTGGGCTGCAGTCCATGGGGTCGCGAAGAGTCGGACACGACTGAGCAACTTCACTTTTTACTTTCATGCATTGGAGAAGGAAATGGCAACCCACTCCAGTGTTCTTGCCTGGAGAATCCCAGGGACGGGGGAGCCTGGTGGGGTACCGTCTGTGGGGTCGCACAGGGTCGGACACGACTGAAGCGACTTAGCAGCAGCAGCAGTCCCAAAAGGAGTGTATGGCAGTAGTGGTGATGGTGGTGGCGCGGTAGTTGTGTTCAGAAAACTGCTAAGTGTGACACTGGATGGCTTAATGTTAACCTTATTGAATAAGCCGATTTGTTGGATTACTTTTGTACTAGACCAGGCTTCCCTGGTGTCTCAGTGGTAAACAATCTGTCTGCAACGCAGGAGATGCGGGTTCGATCCTTGGGTTTCAAAGATCCCCTGGAGAAAGAAATGGCAACTCACTCCGTTGTTTCTGCCTGGAAAATCCCATGGACAGGGGAGCCTGGCAGGCTACAGTCCATGGAGTCGCAAAAGAGTCGGACACAACTTAGCATCTAAACAATAGATAATATATCACTTTTTGAGGGACATTTGATTTATAAGTATTTTCTACAATGTTATAGGGACATTCTACAAAAGCACTACATGGTCTTTCAGTATTAATACACCGATTCTGCCCTTGGCATCTTGCCTGAAATTAAACATCAACTAAGTTCAAAAGTAATTATTTTTTTATTTCAACTCTATAAAGTATACAACAGGCACTCAGCAATTACAGCTGCAGGAAAAATACAGAGCAAATCAAAGCAGGTTACGTTTATGAAAAAGTTTTTAATCTACATCAAAAGAGTGCAAGTGGTCAGTGACCACCAGATGACAGTTGTTGCATTCTGACTAACAAAGGACTCCTTCATGTAGAACAAATTGTAAGAGGACAATCAAATAACCATAGCTGTAGGAATACAAAAGAACTGACCAGTTGTAAAAACATCATACATTGAAATAAATTTGACAGATGATGCTTCAAGAAACGTCCCTTTACTTGGAAGTCCAAACCTCTGAGTCACTGTCATGCCCCAGAGCTCTGTCTGTTGATGCAAGGGCAGATAAAGAGGAGGGCTAACAACACACTTTCAAAGTTCGGCTTTCCAGGTCTGTTGAAAACTTGCCTTATAAGTGATCTGCATATACAAGAACTCAGAGGAAGCATCCTGTTCTGTTGAGTGGTGCACTTTGTTTATCATTGGTTTCATGATGAGGCTTGGTTAGCAGTCATTTCCCAATTTTTCTTTTGAGTTGGATGGTTTTTCATAATTTGACTGCACTAATTTTTTTTTAAAACTGAATCTGCACAACTTAGCAAAACAGGAATACCTGTATACAGACTGGTAGTATGTCATATATTAATTTGACCTGCACATACATTTATACATTTCACAGAAATGACGCTGTATCTCATGAACAGATACACAGCTCTGGTACATTGAACAGAAATAAGAGAACAACTTCATCATTTCTGTAATTCATCAATATATAATAAAGGCTTATAAATTGTCAGCAGAAAGAACTGTAAAACGCAGCAAGCTAAGAAAGGACAACGTTTTGAGGTGTGTTTGTCTTTGTCATGCAGCATAACACCGAATTTGTTTTTTTTAATAGGATGCCATGAATTTAAGGCACTTGCAACAATGCCAGATAGCCAGGTCATGTTCTAAACTATGGGACAGATGAAGAACAGTACAGTTGACAGAATTTTCAATAATACTGACAATCAGGACGTTAATTCAAGTCTACTTGGACCTAAAAACTTTATTCCATACAAATTAAATGAAATAATAATGCTGTGAAACACTAAAAAAAAGTTATATGTACCACAAAATATCACACAAAAATATCTATTTACATGAATATCTGTCTGTGGTCCGACTGTGAAAGAAAACATTGTTGTGGAGAATGCACACACCACCCCTACTGTGCACATCGGTTCTAATGGCCTTATTTTCATGGCAGCTGACTTCCTTAAGTCCACCATCAGTTCAGTCTTTTAGAAATGAAACAGGAAAAGTTCAGTAGTTGAATTTATATAGTATATATGTGTGCTTCATATGCATATCCCGTAATTTTAGGTAAAAGTTATGATTTGTAAAGAATATAATAAAAATAAATTTGTTTTAAATGGCATGTGGATCTGATTCCTATATTAAAGAAGGTAAAAACATAAAAATCATTCATAGCAAATTTCCAGAAATCATTTTTCCTAATGTAGTCAATCTATCTCAAGTATAACGATGTTCCTTTCCTTGGCAGTTTTCAGTTTTCCTGTGAGTCAGGACACACAGAAAGCCCTTATATCCCATACGTGAAATATTAACAAGAAATTCAGTTAACAGATCAAACAAGTTGGCACTATTCTAACTTATCTGGATGTTCTTTTTTTTCGGATGTTCTTGTAAGAAATGAGAAGGGGCATGAAAAATTCAGAAATAAAGTGAGATGTGCTTTATGAAGCCAGCCATGAATTTTAGCCCTAGTGTCATCATTAAGACAGGATTTAAATCCTTACAATTCATTGTTGAACATTAGATGAACGTTTTCTCTTAGTAACTCTTGTGAGATGTAGTTCACCTGCGTTTTTTTGGTGATTGCTTTAGACAGCCTAATGCAGTGCCACGAGAGAAATGAACACAGATGCACTAACAAGCGGGAGAAATGACCTGCAGTTGCATTATGCTCAACGCCACGTCTTCCTTCTCCGCAAAACTCGAACATGTCGGTTGTCTTAGACTTGAACCATAGTTCCAAACCCAGAGTAAGTGCTAATTTCTGGGGCTATTGGGATATTTTAAAAGTTGCAGGAGACGATTCTCTTATTTAAAATGACTAGGTAAATTTCATTTTCTAGCAAACGTTTAGCATGCCTAAACCACTGTCTTTAAAAAAAAAAATCACTGAACATTGACTGTAATGTTGCAATTATATATTTTAAAAAGCCCAAATTAAAAGCAATATTAAACTTTTGAAGTAGCATTAATAGCTGGATATTAGATTGCTATGTTTAATATTGTTTTGTAAAACCTGTAGAAGAAGGTATCTTGAGGAACAATTTTGAGAAATGATTAAGGGAGGGAAAAATCCAATAATATGAGGATAATATCCTAAGATCAAAATTTTAAATTTATTGTAATTACATATGATATGCCCTTAGTACTTTTGTTCTCCAAATGTTTCTTAGATTGTTGTTTTGATAATAGATCATATTCTAAAGACTTCTTGTGAAAAATTCAAACAAAAATCATAATATATGCCTTCTTGAATACTATATAATGATCTAGTTAGACATATGTTTTATAGAAATGTCTACATTTGATTGAGTTTTAAAACAAAGAAGCAAACTTCTGTTTAATATGCCACATTCACAAAGTTTCAAGTCAGGATGACAGCTTGTAAAATTACACGTTTGTCTAAGGAGGCATAATGCCAGTCGGCTCTGCTACTTAGGACACCTAATAGTTGTCAACTGGCCTGCCAATAAAGGACTCTTTGCCAATTCTTTTCTCTATGAAATCAATTTGTTATTTTCAAACCTAATCTTTTCCTAGCTATTATGATATTTCAGATTTGTAATATTTCTGTTCTATTTAGCTCTAATTTACTTTTAAGATGATAGCAGGTTCCTCTTTCTCTCTCTCTCCTTCCTTTCTCCCTTCACATGTTAATAGACGCATATTGCCACGGACAAAAAGGTAATCTCACACCTGGCCAGGTTCTTCTCTTGTTCCTGACCTCGTAAAGTTAGTTTTCTCATCTGGTGAATCAATGGTTTTGTGCTTTCTTTTCTTTTTTGGTTCAGGCCTAAGACAGGAAGCTAGTTCAAGTACACGTTTAGTCACCTTTCTCCCTTAACCTTAGACTATGTCGTATAAGTGAAATCTGACAGGAGTTTGGTTTGATAACTTGAGTGAAAATGCTTGAGTCTCTGGCTACACATATAATGATTAGAATTTGTGTTGTCTGTTCAGACACTGACATTTACAGATGAAAAATGTACATAGCACCTATATAGTTTTTTTTTTTTTTTGGATGGATCTTAATCCCTCTCCACCCCACCCTATCGTAAGGGTTTATTTTTATAAAAGGGAATATTTTAAGCCTCAGTTTGAGGGTGTGTTAGGTAACAAATTAAAACCAAGTGGCTGCTAGTCATTTATTTCCAGGACCATCTTTAAGCACACTATTTAAAAAAATATGAAATGATTTGTGAATTGCTTTTTTTCCCCCACTCTGTCATGCCAATTTATCAAAAAGAAATGAGCAGATATATCATGCATGTTGATTTTTCTTCAGTCCTCTGTGAAAACACGTATATACCTGCTATGAAATTTCTCAGCAGAATCCATAGCAGTTGTGCTTTTATCATACCAGTTTCTAAAATCTGTCAGAAAGGAAAGGGAACATTCAGTCTCGTCATCAGCACTGCTGGGAAATAAAATCATGAAACTTCTAGCACTGGTTTGACATGACCTCTGTGACCAGCAGATGTGTGGTCCTCTTGTGTACGGTATATACACCGGCTTGCAGTAACAGAACCGACAACCCTCCCTTAAAGAAAGGGAAGAGTCCAGTTTTTGTACCATAATAATCTATAGTACCCAATATATTATTTTTCGATCTTCTTGATAATTCTAGCAAGGTACTGACTCTTTTACTAGATTGAAGTGTTTCTTACAGTCTTTCGAATTATAATCAGAGCAAAGCAAGATCATTGCAACAATGAAGAACATCTCTTTACTGGTGAAAGGCTTGCCTTCAGGACCACCATGTCAACTGCTATATTTAGGTTCAAACAGAAAACATGTAAAGAGCACTATTGTCATCTAAGCAATAAGTCCTAATGCCACTGTAGTTACTGGAGCAGCATCGATCAAAGGCATCATGGTGACCCCGAGCACTCATCTTCTCTCTTTCCTTCAGGTTTGCTGGCAGCTGTGTCTTAGAAAAAGCTGTCTCCAGCAAGGCAGAAGCAGGTAAGAGAAATGCATTAGAAGTCTATGTCCCATCCCGAGTTGTCGTCAGGTGGTGGTTCGTCATTGTCCTCAGGGAAACTGTCAAAATTGCTTGTGTCTGTGGGTGATGCCACCTGTAAACAAGAGTATTAGTGGAATTCCAAGCTAGATTTTTAAAAGCAATCTTTATTCATTCCTTATTCAGTGGCTATTTTGGGCATGTCTACCATGAGCAGGAGTTGTCCTTTGTATTGAGGATTACAGTGGTGAATAAAAATAGGCATAGCTTTGCCCTTCTAGAGTTTACACTCTAGGGAAGAATAAGTTGTGTGATTAAAAGAAATAATTAGAAAACATCTCTGTAAACTCTTACAAGTTGACTGGCAGTTCAATATGCAGAGCATAAATAAAGGTGCTGAAGAAGCAGACTTTAGTTTCTCTCATATTCTATAATATTTAGGACTTCATATTCTATTCTATATATTTACATACATTATATATATATATATATATATATATATATATATTCTTCCATTTAATTTAATACTACTGTCGCATAAAAGGAGACCCCTGGTGAGTATAAGTTAGGATATTTTAGGCTTTTATTTTCCTCTTAAAGTTTCTTATTCTGCCTTTGTTCTAAAAAGAAAACTTCATGAATGCAGTTAACATCTGTACTTTACTTTGTTTGTGAATAAACATAAATATAAGCATACAAATTAAAATAATAAGTACAGCAATTGTTTCTGTATAAGGAGTGATCTTAAATTAGTCCCAGAAGAAAGGATGTATATAAATGAAGAGCTCAGGAGTGCAAAACAGCCCTCTCCTCATTAGTTAAGACCGAACAGATTTTATTAGATAGATGCTGTATTGAATAAAAATATAAATGCAGTCAATTGAAATCTATTTCGGGTTAACACAGTGTAAACACTTGGTTCACTTTGTGGACTAGTAGTTTAACAAAACACCTGCTATATTAGAAGGGAATGTCTTTCTTTTAGAGCCTGATCAAACAATAAAAGAAAAGAACTGTGCTTAGGAACACTTTAAAGAACTATGGGGGCAGAGGAGGAGGAAGTATGTGGAGCATAAATGAAACGATATTGGCCAGGAATTGAAAACGGTTGAAACTGGTAGCTGAACTGTTGTCTAAACTCAACAAAAAACCACAGGGCAGGGAATGTTGTGATGTGGCCCATTTGGATTGGACTCTTGGAGACAGAGCATGGTGGAGTCATAACCAGAAGGTAAGAATAACAGATTCCTAACTCATCTAAGTATACTCAAGTACACACTACAGAGCTTTTGCATCTTATATAGACAATTACATGAATGTGCAGAAATTTAAAATAATTTATGAATATGACTAACTAAGGTTGTAAATATATTCTTGGGCAAAGATGTATAAAGTTCTTATAGTATGTGGAAAAAGAGATTCATTATACTCTTCTGTCAACACTTGTATATTTAACACATTATAAGTTTGAATTTTAGAAGGTGTCATTTTGTTAATCTGCTATTTCTCCTATGTTTTAAGCTGATCATAGGATAAAAAGTTTGAAATAGCAGATGTGTATCACACAATTACAAGCTGGAAAGTTTACTTACACTTGGTATTATAGGAGGTGTCAAGGTGCCTTTTCTTAAGCCTTCCCAGTTAAAGCCCTCAAACCATCTAAAAGAGGAAAAAATAGATAGTTAAAGGCATTTTACCTCAGTTAAAGCCTTCTCAAAACAACTTATATGATGTCCATGACTGATGGAAAACAGGTAAGCAAACATTTTCATTATAAGAATAATGTTTTCTATTTAATTGCAGATTTTAAATGTTAGCTTCTTAAGTGGAATGCATTTTTTAAAAAAAATCTAATTGTCAAAATTTTAAAGACCAATAGCAATTGCTTTTTATTCTAGTTATTTCAGTCATGACCTTGTTCCAAAATGATCATTATAACTTAATAAATGCCATAATATGCTTGGCCCTGTACCCTACAGGTTGTTATTTTAAGGAGGCAGAATCAGGGAATGAAATGTCAGGAGGGAAAATTATCCTTCCATCTTTGTTACTGGGCAGCCTCAGTTAATTAACCTTTTCACATCACTGTCTTGGTCTCTATGTATCTGTATCTCATTTTCTTTCTTTCTTTTTTTGGTTCAATGAAGGTACTTTGAGTATGGCTTTTTGTGAAAATGGGGACCAAATATCACAAAGGTCTTTGTTGTTGTTGTTGTCTTTGAAAGATTTCATCATTAGCAAATAATTACATGAAATTCCCGCAGGCTTTTTAGACATTCATAGGTATTGTGGGAAACACATTCCTTTGGTAAGGATATGAATTTCCTCTGCATGTTACAGAAACCAATAGGGAAAGACCAATATGATCTTGGTTTAGCTTTAGAACATTCAATCAACATGGGTAAGGTTTACTGTTTAAGATGCTACATTGTTTTAAAAAATGACTGTACTCTGTACTTTTTTTCCTACTGTCAGAGCATCCAATTAGGAAATGGTTGAAAACATATGTTTTAGTTAAGGAAATGAGGCATGATATATGGTGGCATACTTTTGTTTTTAATATTCTGGTAGAGAATAGAATTTCAGAATTAAAAATATGTATTTCTTCTTCATGCTGGAGAGGAAAAGTCCTAATTAGTAGGAGCTGGGAAAAACTAAATTCAGTGATTCTGTTGTTCAGAAGGTCACAGGATCAGATGCGTCTAAATAAAGTCCTTGAGACAAAACTAGAAAGATCTTAAATAACAAGGCTAACTAGTTTGCCTGTCTCATCGGATGCTCCTATGGACTAGTTGCATCAGTTATATAACCACTAACTTAAAATCATCAGCCTTGGGAAATATTCTCTGAACGCTTAAACCATAAGTTATAAGAACACTTACTTGTGCTTTTGAATGTCTTTCACTCCGTTTTTCAAATTCCCTAATCTTTCTGATGGATTATCCCTGAAAATAAAATAATAATTGTTAAAAAATCTATTTTTTTAAAGGATCATAATGGGAAAAACAATGCGGTCGAAATGCTCACCTGCACAGTTTTTTAATTAAATTAGCAGCATTTTTGGCAATCTTCTTTGGAAATTCTATCATGTCAATCCCCCTCAATATGATGTTATAGGTTTTCATAGGATCTGGGCCTGAGAAAGGTGGGCTGCAAGAATGACAGATATGAAGAGAGAGATAGTATTTAGTTTTCTAAACAAGAAAAGTTACAGTGTTATAACAACAACTCCACAAATGACATCAGTTCTTATTTGGAGACATATAGTAACAGGGGTAGTGGAACGAAACTTGATTCATAGCAAAACGGTGTAGAAACCTTGCTGAGCAAATCATTTAGCAAAACCCTTAAATGGGTCGGGTTTGTCCACTGTTCCCCTCATTTCTGTTTTAGTGCTGGTGACTAACCCCGCTTGCTGTTCTTAGTCATTCAGAAAGCCTCTTCTACTTTTTGGCCCTTTCTCACATTTGCAAGCTCACTGACTACACTTGAAGTCCAACATCATTAGAATGGGCGACAGGAGCATCACTGATATGACCCCATCTTATGCCAGCTCTACCCTCACTCACTGGGATCCAGGCGTACCAGTCTTCTCTCTGCTCCTCTGAAGGACCAAATATTCTCCCACCTCAGGGCACTGTTCATTTTGCCTGGAAGTTTCTTCCCAGGCCTCCTGGTTAATGCCTCACTTATGAAGTCTTAGCTTAAGTGTTATGTTGCTTACTCAGAAAGGCCTACTGTGATCAACCTAATACAGCCAATCACAGAACCATTATCAACTAACATAATGTAATGGTCTAATACCAGAACTTAAAGTTAGATTCACCTATCATACTCTCTTATAGAACTCTTTTTTTGCCACTTATTGTGCTTTGTAACTACTTCATTTTGTATTTGTTTTATACCCATCTTCTCTTCCAGTTCCACGCTGGTATTCCCAGAGTCTGGGGGAATGCATAGCACAGAGTAAGTTGTCAGTAAATATTTGTTGAACTAATGCTCCTACAGAATAGTGCTCCTCCTATGCTTTTCTCCTTCTTTATCAGCCTTCAGAGATAACCTAACCTAAGACCTCCTCTTTGTTAGAAAGGATGTAGTGGCCAATCCCTCGTAACCAAATCTTTGGGTTTATTTACCTAGCCATCCTGGGCCTGTGGCTTTGTGCCTGGCTCAGGGAATACAGAAGTGACTAAAGTCAACTCCTTCCACCACATTCCCCAAGTTCAGAAATAATGATGATGTGACTTGATAGCTGATTTCCTTGGAAATTACTCTAATACAGTGTTTATTCATATTTTTTGGGGGAAGACATTTTATGGATTATTTTCTGTCTGTCATATTTATTAACAGCAGTTCAAATTATTTCCTTCTACTGAGAAAGCTGAAAACAATGAATTACTTAAAAAGGGTTGGATAGTATCTGCCTTAAGTTTTGTGTCCCTATTTTCTGTAGCAAGTACTTTAAAAAAATATTTTATATTGGAGTTCTTTGGAAGGAATGATGCTAAAGCTGAAACTCCAGTACTTTGGCCACCTGATGCGAAGAGTTGACTCATTGGAAAAGACTCTGATGCTGGGAGGGATTGGGGGCAGGAGGAGAAGGGGATGACAGAGGATGAGATGGCTGGATGGCATCACCGACTCGACGGACATGACTTTGAGTGAACTCCGGGAGTTGGTGATGGACAGGGAGGCCTGGCGTGCTGTGGTTCGTGGGGTCGCAGAGTCAGACATGACTGAGCAACTGAACGGAACTGAACTGATAGCAGACTGACAAGACTGTGACAGTTGCAGGTGGACAGCATTGGGGTTCAGCCACATGTATCCATTCTCCCCCCAAATCCCCTCCCATCCAGACTGCCACATAACATTGAGCAGAATTCCCTGTGCTATACAGTAGGACCTTGTTGGTTAACCATTTTAAATGTAGTAGTGTGCACATATTAGTTGAAAACTGCCTAATCATCGCTTTCCCCCAGGCCTTTCCCCTGGCAACCATAAGTTTGTTCAGTAAATCTGTGAGTCTGTTTTTGTTTTGTAAATAAGTTCATTTGTATATTTTCTTTCTTTATTCCACACACATGGGATGTCATGAGATTTCTCCTTCTCTGACTTCACTCAGTATGAAAGTCTCTAAGTCCATCCATGTGCCATTACTTCATTCTTTTTATGGCTGAGTAATATTCCATTGCATATATTCACCGCAGCCGCTGCTTTATCCACTCATCTGCTGATGGCCATTTAGGTTGCTTCCATGTCCTGGCTATTGTAAGCAGTGCTGCAATGAACACGGGGGTGCATGTATCCTTTCTCACCATGGTTTTATCCGGATATAGGTCCAGGAATGAGACTGCAGGGTCACAAGGTAGCTCTATTTTTAGTTTTTTAAGAAACATCCATACTGTTTTTCATAGCAACTGTGCCAATTTAATTCCTACCAGTAGTGTAGGAGAATTCCTTTCCTTCTACATCCTCTCCAGCATTTACTTGTGGATTTTTTGATGATATCCATTTTGACTGGCGTGCGGTGATACTCATTGTAGTTTGGATTTGGATTTCTCTAATAGTGATATTAGAAAATTAGAGATACCAAGGGAACATTTCATGCAAAGATGGGCATGATAAAAGACAGAAATGGTATGGACCTAACAGAAGCAAAAGATACTAAGAAGAGGTGGCAAGAATACACAGAACTGTACAAAAAAGATCTTCACGACCAAGATAATCATGATGGTGTGATCACTCACCTAGGGCCAGACATCCTGGAATGTGAAGTCAAGTGGGCCTTAGAAAGCATCACTACAAACGAAGCTAGTGGAGGTGATGGAATTCCAGTGGAGCTATTTCAAATCCTGAAAGATGATGCTGTGAAAGTGCTGCACTCAATATGCCAGCACATTTGGAAAATTCAGCAGTGGCCACAGGACTGGAAAAGGTCAGTTTTCATTCCAATTCCAAAGAAAGGCAATGCCAAAGAATGCTCAAACTACTGCACAATTGCACTCATCTCACATGCTAGTAAAGTAATGGTCAAAATTCTCCAAGCCAGGCTTCAGCAATACGTGAACCGTGAACTTCCTGATGTTCAAGCTGGTTTTAGAAAAGGCAGAGAAACCGGAGATCCAATTGCCAGCATCTGCTGGATCATGGAAAAACAAGAGAGTTCCAGAAAAACATCTATTTCTGCTTTATTGACTATGCCAAAGCCTTTGACTGTGTAGATCATAATACACTGTGGCAAATTCTGAAGGAGATGGGAATACTAGACCACCTGACCTGCCTCTTGAGAAACCTATATAAAGGTCAGGAAACAACAGAACTGGACGTGGAACAGACTGGTTCCAAATAGGAAAAGGAGTATGTCAAGGCTGTATATTGTCACCCTGCTTATTTAACTTATATGCAGAGTACATCAGGAGAAACGCTGGGCTGGAAGAAGCACAAGCTGGAATCAAGACTGCCGGGAGAAATGTCAGTAACCTCAGATATGCAGATGACACCACCCTTATGGCAGAAAGCGAAGAGGAACTGAAAAGCCTCTTGATGAAAGTGAAAGAGGAGTGAAAAAGTTGGCTTAAAGCTCAACATTCAGAAAACTAAGATCATGACATGGCAAATAGATGGGGAAACAGTGTTAGACTTTATTTTTTTGGGGCTCCAAAATCACTGCAGATGGTGACTGCAGCCATGAAATTAAAAGACGCTTACTCCTTGGAAGAAAAGTTATGACCAACCTAGATAGCATATTCAAAAGCAGAGACATTACTTTGCCAACAAAGGTCTGTGTAGTCAAGGCTATGGTTTTTCCAGTGGTCATGTATGGATGTGAGAGTTGGACTATGAAGAAAGCTGAGCGCCGAAGAATTGATGCTTCTTAACTGTGGTGTTGGAGAAGACTCTTGAGAGTCCTTTGGACTGCAAGGAGGTCCAACCAGTCCATTCTAAAGGAGATCAGTGCTGGGATTTCTTTGGAAGGAATGATGCTGAAGCTGAAACTCCAGTACTTTGGCCATCTCATGCAAAGAGTTGACTCATTGGAAAAGACTCTGATGCTGGGAGGGATTGGGGGCAGGAGGAGAAGGGGACGACAGAGGATGAGATGGCTGGATGGCATCACCGACTCGGTGGACGTGAGTTTGAGTGAACTCTGGGAGTTGGTGATGGACAGGGAGGCTTGGCGTGCTGCAACTTATGGGGTCGCAAAGAGTCGGACACAACTGAGCAACTGAACTGAACCAAACTGAATAGTGATACTGATTTCATGTGATTTTTGGCCATCTGTATGTCTTCTTTTAAGAAATGTCTATTTAGGTCTTCTGCCCATTTTTTGATTGGGTTGTTTGTTTTGATGAGGTTAAGCTTCATGAGCTGTTTGTAAATTCTGAATACTAAATCCCTTGTTGGGCACATCATTTGCAAAGAACTTCTCCCAATCTGTGGGTTGTCTTTTCATTTTGTTTCCTTAGCTTTCCAGTTTAAGTAGGTCCCATATGTCTGTGTCTGGCTTTATTCCCATTATTCTAGGAGATGGATCAAAAAAGATACTGTTTCAATCTATGTCAGAGAGTGTTTTGGACTTGATGTTTTCCTCTAGGAGTTTTATAGTGTCCAGTCTCACATTTAGGTCTGTAATCCATTTGAGCTTATTTTTGTGTAATAAGTATTTTCTGTTTACTTTGTAATTAACTGTTACCTCTCAGTTTAAACAACTTTTTATAACCTATTAATATTCAGTTCTATTTAGTATTCTCCTAGAATATAAGGATTTTCTCCTTATATAATGTTTGGTTGAATATTCTCTTTGCTGTCAAAGTAACCTGCCAGTTTTTATTTTCACTATAAAATGAAGCACCACCACATCTTGGATTTATTGTTAACAGCTTCATGTTTTTTCTAACTTATGTTTTTGCTTTTGTATTTATCTTAGAAAGACAGGGCTTCCCTTGTGGCTCAGCTGGTAAAGAATGCACCTGCAATACAGGAGACCTGAGTTCAATCCCTGAGTTGGGAAGATCCCCTGTAGAAGGGGAAAGGCCATCCACTCCAGTATTCTGGCTCAGAGAAGTCCATGGACTGTATAGTCCATGGGGTCACAAAGAACTGGACACAACTGAGCAACTTTCACTTTCATTAGAAAGACAACAAAAATCACTTATTAAAGGTGATGTTTTGTCCAAGATATTCATGCAATACGTGAAACATATAAATTACTTAAAAGTAAAAATCACCCAATGCCCTTAAATAATAATAGATACTTACAAAGATAATTTCATACATTTCTCTGTGTAGATGGAGAGACCTACAAGACTATTATATATCCATGCTTTTCAAAATTAAAAAAAAAACTATTCAATTTAATTTTACTTGAAGTTAACATGAGGATAAAACTGAGAGAAATGCTGAATTTCAATATGTACTTGTTCACCAACAATATTAATTCCTATATGTCTCTTAAATTAAGAAAACATTTTTTACTCAGAAGTAAACTCACACACGTATGGTCAATCTACAAAAGACAAGGCAAGAATAAAGACAATCTCTTAAAAATGTGGTACTGTGGAGACTAGACAGCTATATGTAAAACTACTATACTCTCTAACACCATACACGAAACTCAAAGACCTAACTGTAATGTTGGATACAATAAAACTTGGAGGCAAACATGCAGCTCTGTATCACAGAATCAACATTCCCACTTTTGATTGGGTTAAGACCTAAACAGACCTTGGAAAAATCCAATCTAAACTACATTGAGGTATTATCTCACACTGGTCAGAATGGCCATCATCGGAAAAGTCTAGAAACAACAAATGCTGGAGACAGTGTGGAGCAAAGGGAACCAACCCTCCTACACTGTTGGTGGGAATTTAAACTGGTGTAGCCACTAAGGAAAGTATTGTAGGCGCGTCTTAAAAAGCTAGAAATGGAGTTGCCATATGACCCAGCAATCACACTCCTGGGCATAGATATCCAGAGAAAACTCTAACTGGAAAAGATACATGCACCCCAATGTTCATAGCAGCATTATTTACAACAGCTAAGACATGGAAATAACCTAAATGTCTGTCAGCAGAAGAGTAAAGACGATGCGGTACATACATTCTATAAAATGGAATATTCCTCAACGATAAAAAAGAACAAAATATTGCCATTTGTAGCAACATTAACGTACCTAGAGACTGTCATATTGAGTGAAGTTAAGTCAGAGAAAGGGAAATATCGTGTATCACTCATAGATGGAATCTAATTTTTTTTGAAAGAAACAAATGAGCTTATTTATAAAATAGAAGCTGACTTACAGACCCTGAGAATAAACTTATGGTTACCAAAGGGGAAACACAGCAGGGAGGAGTGAATCAGAAGCGTGGGATGAACAGACACCCTGCTATACACAAGACAGATCACCAACAAGGGCCTTCTGTATAGCATGGGGAACTCTACGCAATATTCCGTGATAACCTATATTAGAAAGAATCTGAAAAAGAGTAGATTTATGTATAATTCAATCACTGCTCTATACCTGAAACTAACACAATATTGTAAATCAACTATACTCCAATAAAATTAAAAAACAAAAGAAAAAATATTTTATAAACTGACTTTGGAGTTTTTTCTTTTATAATGACATAATTCAATTGTAAAAGGTACTTAAGATTCCTAATTGTGAATGATGACAAATAAGTATGCCTGTAGTTTTTCTTACCTTCTCTCTCCCATCTGAAACTTTTAAGATTGCCAAAGATTTTAATGTTTCCATCTGCTTAATAAACAAAGTTATTTTGATTCATCTCTTAGTTGACTTGGTCATATAGTAGTGTTTCCAAGAAAGGCCTGGGATACCCACATTATTTATTGTCTTTATATTTTAAGAATAACTTAATCTTGGATAAATTAGTTGTTATACTCTGTCTCTCTCAGAACTACATAGCTCTTGATATTCCATCTTTTGGCACTGAAAGTACTATTGAGAAGGTTGAGGCCAACTTTAATTCAGTCCCATCCCGTATATGAAATGCTTTTGTAGCTTAGAGACCCATACGATTATGTTATTATTTCTATCACTGAATCTAGCAAATTAGACTGGGACACATGGTGGTGTTATTACTCTGAATCTGTCTCCCCATGGTCACTGCCGATCAGAAGGATCCCCTGAGTCAAGTCTGTGTCGTGGGTTTTCTGTTACCTAATTGAGTATGCTTCCTATCACATCGGTAATCATCTCCTCATATCCATAGCAGACAGAGGAGCCGGGCAGTTCATGAGGCCAGAAAGAGCTGGGGACATATAGTTATTTTTCCTGTTTCCTTTGATATCTGTATCTTCTTTCTGTAACAATTTATATATCCTTTTTTTTTCTTTCCTTTTCCATTATTTTTCCTAAGTCTGTTTACTCTCTCCCTGGTTGGGTTTTCATTGCTATTATTCTATTTTCTGTTGCTTATATATGATTTTATGTTGCTTATAATCTGGTTTTCAGCTTTGTACTGTTCCTGAACTCTGCAGGTTTACAACTTTTGTCATCTATGAACACTCAGATGTCTTTGAAGATATATTTTTTTTAAAAAGCTCATGCTTAACAGCCACAGAGAAATTCTAGATCAGTTAGTCTGAACTCTTCCTATGTTTCTTTGAATCATTTCTCCTGTATATTACTTAGCTACCTTTGCCTATATATCTTTCATCTAAAATTAACAGAAAACACCAATAAAGTCTATTAATTTGAAGTCAACATAAATGTTTCAAGAGTAGTGAAAAAAACCACCACATAACTATTCCTGGCAATGGTAGTACTAGGAGTAGCTGTTAGAATTAATGAAGTGCTTCTTATGTTCTAGACTTTCTAAGTACTTCATAGAGTCATTGTATCTTCATAACGGTGAGACCGAAAGTGCCACCTTTCTCATTTTCACTATAGCTACTAGGTTTTCATAAGTAATTCGTTATGTTACACTGCATGCTTCCTCTTAGATCTGAATTACTGGAATGATCTTCAAACTAGCTTCCCCATCCTTCCAATTTGCTCTACACATTACCACTAGATTGTTTTTCTTAAATACTGTAACACATGTCACTCCTTTATCAGAAACTCTTCAATGACTGCCTCTCTGGATGGAGTCCAAACACTCAGGCATAGCACTCATTATTGTTGAAACGTGACTCTTACTGATCTTCCGTCATTTCTTACCATCAGCCCTTTTCATGTCTTTGTGCGGTACTCCCCTCTATTTAAGCCATACCTCTTCTGCCTGGAAAGTGCTGTACTTTCCATTTTTCTTCCTGTGAGATCCAGCTAGTCCTATGTGCTTCAAAAGCCTCCCCGGACAAATTTAACCTTCTTCTGAACTCTTTACTTCATAATGACCATGACCCTCTTAATCATTGTGCTGAACGAGCCCAAGGCTTCGTGGTGTTATTTGTTTTTCTTTTCCTTGAGTTTATGATCTGTTTTATACCTGGTCGTATCTGTAGTACCTTTTTTAGTTGTTGGTTACTACAATATTACACAACAGATCTGCATTCACATTTCAATTAGATATAACAATTGCTAACAGGTTCTCTTCTATGAAAAACAGACTATATTTTTATGACTATCATCTTTCTTGCTGACTAAACGACTAGGCTCAGATCTCACAGAAAGACACTAGATCCTTCCACATTCACATATATATAAATAATGAGACCAAGAGTTGATGTTGAGTTTGTGGCACTCATCTGACTCATTTTAACTTTTGCTTTAAGAATCTCTGGTTATCTGCTGCTGCTGCTGCTGCTGCTAAGTCGCTTCAGTCGTGTCTGATTCTGTGTGACCCTATAGACGGCAGCCCACCAGGTTCCCTCATCCCTGGGATTCTCCAGGCGAGAACACCGGTGTGGGTTGCCATTTCCTTCTCCAGTGCATGAAGGTGAAAAGTGAAAGTGAAGTCGCTCAGTCATATCCAGCTCTAAGCGACCCCAGGTAAGAGTACTGGAGTGGGTTGCCATTGCCTTCTCTGTGGTTATCTGCATAATTAATTAAAAAGTGTGGTAACAAGACCCGTGAAAGAACTTTAAGAGCCTGATCAGAGGGACACAGGCAGGAGGGAGTGGCTGTTTGCTGGCCTATCTTTATCGGCAGTTCCCTATCAATGTCCATACCTGCCAGTCAGAAGCTCGTACATGAGGATTCCCAGTGACCAATAGTCGGCTGAGATGTCATGGCCTTTGTTCAGGATGATCTCTGGGGCCACATATTCTGGAGTCCCACAAAAAGTCCATGTTTTCTTTCCAAATCCTATTTTCTTTGCAAAGCCAAAATCAACCTTACAAAGAGAGAAACAAGATATTTCAAGCCACTTTCGATTAAGCTTAAAAGTGGAAAAGTTACTTTGTTGAAGTATACTGATGATAATCATAAAATGAAAACGGATGCAAACTATTGCAGTCCTGTCTTCTAAAAGGACTCATCTCTATATTTCAAACAAACAAACCCTTCCTGATCAGTTCAGTTTCAACAGGAAAAGTGGAAATCTTAACGTAGGATAAAATTCACATCATCGAAGATAAAGGCAAACCTTTCTTTGCAGAAATACTTTCCATTTTTCTTTCTTTCATGCCAGTTGAAATTGGGGCATAAACAAATAATTTGTCCTTTACTTGGACATATTTTCCAGATATCTACTGGATTTAATGAAGTTGACAATTCATTTACTATTAATTGAGAAGCTATTTTGATTGCTGAAGGAGCTGAATAACAAAGTTATGGAACCAATAACTGCCTTTAGGAAACAGACAAAATTGAAATGTAGTCTGCATTGTCCTAGAAAACTTTGAAGGAGGAGACTCAAATGCAGAAAACCTATTTTTTCTAAAGCAACTGGTTGAGAATACAAATAATAAATTGCCATTAATTACTTATTAATGGCATATAAATTTCTTTGAAAACCATAGGTTGAATAAAAATTCCCAAAACTTGAAAAGTAGAATCAGGGACTGAAAGATGCAAAGTCTACAAAATTCATGCATTTTAAAATAAGAGAACTTCCTTTCTACAGTAGATCTTTAGAGCTCTTGACCAATTTTATTATTACTAATATTATTACTAACATGGACTGGATAACATTGCCTGTAAAGCCCATTTTTTCCCACTATCATTATTATTCTTTGGCTGTGCTGGGTCTTTGTTGCAGTTCAGGGGCTCTTCATTGCTGTGTGAAGGCTTTTCTCCAGTTGTGGTGAGCAAGGGCTTCTCGCTAGTTGCGAGGTGCGGGCTTCTCATTGCAGTGGGTTCTGCTGTTGCAGAGAATGGTCTCTAGGACACAAAGGCTCCAGTAATTGTGCGGCATGGGCTCAGCTACTCCATGGCATGTGGGATCCCCCTGGACCAGGGATCAAACCCGCGTCCCCTGGATCGGGCCTCCCAAGCCCCGGGCCACCAGGGCTGCCACATTAGCAATATTCTTAAAGCTAAAATGATGATTCTCCATAAGACAGATACCTATTCCCTCTGGATGTCAGAAAGCCAGCTACGAAAAGGACTTCTATGAAGCTTTTCCAGGTCTGAGGATACATGTGATTAAGCATGATTAACACCTATTTAAGGGTGTTTTGCCAGGATTTTATTAATTCAAGTGAAGTGAAGTGAAGCGAAGTAGCTCAGTCGTGTCCGACTCTGTGCAACCCCATGGACTATAGCCTGCCAGGCTCCTCGTCCATGGGATTCTCCAGGCAAGAATACTGGAGTGGGTTGCCCTTTCCTTCTCCAAGGGATCTTCCTGACCCAGGGATTGAACCCAGGTCTCCCGCATTGCAGGCAGACGCTTTAACCTCTGGGCCACCAGGGTCCCCAACCATTAGTGAAATGAAACCTAAAACTACACTGAGACGCTGCTTGCTCACTAAAATGGCTGACATTAACGACCAACAACGACAAGTGTGTCAAGGACGTGCTGCCAGGAGGAACGCAGAATGGGACACAAGCTTTTGGCAATGCTTGGCATTCAAAGCTAGCCAATTTAATTTCTCATAACTTTATTAACTTGAACGAAGAGTCAGTTGAAAACAGGAATGCTGAAACCTGTTTTTTTAAATATTATATATTAAAAGAAAAATGAGATTGTAATGTTTACAAATGAACACAGCTTCAAAAACTAGTATTTAAAATGCAGGCAGAAACCATGTGTGAAACATACTGACCAGTTTGGCATAACCTCGGTGATCTAGGATGAGATTTTCAGGCTTGAGGTCCCTGTAAATGATGCCTTTGGAATGCAGATAGGCAAAAGCTTCTACCACACACGCTGTATAAAATCTGGTTGTAGAATCTTCAAACGACCCCCTGAGATACAGAAAACGGGGAATAAAAGTATGAAAGAAATTAGTTTGTCTAATAAGTTTGAATTTCTTATTTCACTCTATTCCTATGTCAAAATTTGACACCAAAGACCAATGCCCTGCTGTCCAAATGCCATATGGCTAACACTGCATTGGGTTTTAAAAACCAGTTAAGGGTTAAGTTAAGGAATTGTTTGCTCTTATGAGTCAGATTATTAAATCTAACTTCCTGAATACACTGAAGAAGAGGTCAGCCATTTACCATGTTTCATGTTGGATTCCCCCCAACAACCCACTACTCTCTAAAAAGGCATAGTTACAGAGAGGTAGGCAGAAGAGAGGCAAATCCTATTTCAGACCCTGTCTACCAAGGGGTGTTTTTTAAAGAAGAGAGTATTAGTATAGTCATATTTATTCTTAGCTTGCTTTTTGAATCTTTCTAAATAATAACAGATATAATTCCTGAGAAGGTGAATAAAAGTTAATGTTTTCAAAGAACCACTTCGGAAATGAGTTACAATGCTACTGTTAAGAGCATATCACAATCTAAGTATTCTTCTTATTTTAATATATTTATTCCGTTAGATAGTTTGTTGTGCTGGGTCTTAGTTGTGGCATCTGAACTTGTAGTTGCAGCATGTGGGATCTAATTCCCCGACCAGGGATCGAACTTGAGCCCTCTACATTAGGAGCACAGACTGTAAGTCACTGGACCACCAGCAAAGTCCCTATGTATTCTTCTGTTTGAAACTTCTGCCAGGAAGACAGACATATCTATTTCCTGTGCTCAGTTCAGTTCAGTTCAGTTCATTCACTCAGTCGTGTCAGACTCTTTGCAACCCCACGAATAGCAGCACGCCAGGCCTCCCTGTCCATCACCATCTCCCAGAGTTCAATCAGACTCACGTCCATTGACTCAGTGATGCCATCCAGCCATCTCATCCTCTGTTGTCCCCTTCTCCTCCTGCCCCTAATCCCTCCCAGCATCAGAGTCTTTTCCAATGAGTCAACTCTTCGCATGAGGTGGCCAAAGTACTGGAGTTTCAGCTTTAGCATCATTCCTTCCAAAGAAATCCCAGCACTGATCTCCTTCAGAATGGACTGGTTGGATCTCCTTGCTGTCCAAGGGACTCTCAAGAGTCTTCTCCAACACCACAATTCAAAAGCATCAATTCTTCGGCACTCAGCCTTCTTCACAGTCCAACTCTCACATCCATACATGACCACTGGAAAAACCATAGCCTTGACTAGACGGACCTTAGTCGGCAAAGTAATGTCTCTGCTTTTGAATATGCTATCTAGGTTGGTCATAACTTTTCTTCCAAGGAGTAAGCGTCTTTTAATTTCATGGCTGCAGTCACCATCTGCAGTGATTTTGGAGCCCAAAAAATAAAGTCTGAAACTGTTTCCACTCTTTCCCCATCTATTTCCCATGAAGTGATATGACCGGATGCCATGATCTTCGTTTTCTGAATGTTTAGCTTTAAAGCCAACTTTTTCACTCTCCTCTTTCACTTTCATCAAGAGGCTTTTAGTTCCTCTTCACTTTCTGCCATAAGGGTGGTGTCATCTGCATATCTGAGGTTATTGATATTTCTCCCCGCAATCTTGATTCCAGCTTGTGCTTCTTCCAGCCCAGAGTTTCTCCTGATGTGTACTCTGCATATAAGTTAAATAAGCAGGGTGATAATATACAGCCTTGACATACTCCTTTTCCTATTTGGAACCAGTCTGTTGTTCCATGTCCAGTTCTAACTGTTGCTTCCTGACCTGCATACAGATTTCTCAAGAGGCAGGTCAGGTGGTCTGGTATTCCCATCTTTTCAGAATTTTCCACAGTTTATTGTGATCCACACAGTCAAAGGCTTTGGCATAGTCAATAAAGCAGAAATAGATGTTTTTCTGGAACTCTCTTGCTTTTTCCATGATCCAGCAGATGTTGGCAATTTGATCTCTGGTTCCTCTGCCTTTTCTGAAACCAGCTTGAACATCAGGAAGTTCACGGTTCACATATTGTTGAAGCCTGGCTTGGAGAATTTTGACCATTACTTTACTAGCATGTGAGATGAGTGCAATTGTGCGGTAGTTTGAGCATTATTTGGCCTTGCCTTTCTTTGGGATTAGAATGAAAACTGACCTTTTCCAGTCCTGTGGCCACTGCTGAGTTTTCCATATTTGTTGGCATATGGAGTGCAGCACTTTCACAGCATCATCTTTCAGGATTTGAAATAGCTCAACTGGAATTCCATCACCTCCACTAGCTTTGTTCGTAGTGATGCTTTCTAAGGCCCACTTGACTTCACATTCCGGGATGTCTGGCTCTAGATGAGTGATCACACCATCGTGATTATCCGGGTCGTGAAGGTCTTTTTTGTACAGTTCTTCTGTGTATTCTTGCCACCTCTTCTTAATATCTTCTGCTTCTGTTAGGTCCAGACCATTTCTGTCCTTTATCGAGCCCATCTTTGCATGAAATGTTCCCTTGGTATCTCTAATTTTCTTGAAGAGATCTCTAGTCTTTCCCATTCTGTTGTTTTCCTCTATTTCTTTGCATTGATCACTGAAGAAGGCTTTCTTATCTCTTCTTGCTATTCTTTGGAACTCTGCATTCAGATGCTTATATCTTTCCTTTTCTCCTTTGCTTTTGGCCTCTCTTCTTTTCACAGCTATCTGTAAGGCCTCCCCAGACAGCCATTTTGCTTTTTTGCATTTCATTTCCATGGGGATGGTCTTGATCCCTGTCTCATGTACAATGTCACGAACCTCATTCCATAGTTCATTAGGCACTCTATTTATCAGATCTAGGCCCTTAAATCTATTTCTCACTTCGCCTTCTTATCAGAAGGAAAGTGAAAGTCACTCAGTTGTGTCCGACTCTTTGCGCCCCCATGGACCATATAGTCCATGGAATTCTCCAGGCCAGAATACTGGAGTGGGTAGCCCCTCCCTTCTCCAGGGCATCTTCCCAGCCCAGGGATTGAACCTAGGTCTCCGCATTGCAGGCGGATTCTTTACCAGCTGAGCCACAAGATACAGCTAAAAGATAAATAGAAGGAAAAAGGTAATTAATTGGAAAGGAATGTTTAAACTCAATTATGGTGTTTAGCAACAAAGCTCTTTGTCTTTCTTTCTCTCTGTGTGTTTATTTAATGAAATAACAAAAAAGGAAAAACCTTATCATCTAATGTTAACTCCTTGGCTCTAGGGCAAAACTTTTATACCTTACCCCATCCTCCCACCATGGAATCCCTTCAAAAGATAAACTGCCTCTCCCTCCTCTTCTTTCTCATACAGTAGTAAATGCAATTAAATAATTTCATGAAAATTCAAGAAAATTAGTGTGAACATTAGCTCATTAGCTCTTGGGGTGGCTAAGATATAACAGGAGAGCAGGTTTAGGGGCACGTACAAAGTAGAGACCTGGAATTTGCTTTCATGAGAGTCACTGATACCAGTTTGCATTTTGCTCACATTTGCTTCTTTTTCAGTGTTGAGGAGTAAATTCTAACAAACTAAAAAGTAGAATATGGCTGCTATTATGCAAAACTAATCAATGACTCTAAGCCTAAGGCAACCATCTTTCAAGTTATGTTTTAGAAATAGGTAGCCTCCTCCAGAAAGTTCTAGTCTTCATTTCAACTACTGATGTCCCCTAGCTGTCACTGAAATAATTAGCTCTTTCCAAAGGGAATGTCTTTTCTTGAAACACAATTTGAGGCTTAAGTAATATCTACTTCTTAGAATCTTAACTATAATAACTAAGTTCCTAGCATCCTTCTACAACAACACCTGAGTGGAACAATTTGAACTTACAAGGACAATCAAAAGTGTCACTGAGAATGAGTGCATGCTCAGTTGACCACTGCATTGATGTTAGGAAAGGAATGGTATGGAATATGCTTTGATTATCTTTTGACTTGGAGCTATCTTTGCAGAACTAGCACTAGATAATCCTGCGTAATTACGTGCATTTGCGTTCAGTCATGTCTGACTCTTGGCACCATCATGGACTGTAGCCCACCAGCCTCCTCTGTCCATGGGATTTCTCAGGCAGGAATACTGGAGTGGGTTGCCATTTTCTCATTCAGGAGGTATTCCCTAATCAGGGATTGAACCCATGTTTCCTAAGTCTCCTGCATTGCAGGCAAATTCTTCACTGCTGAGCTATCCGGGAAGCCCTGACACTATATAATCCTGTGTATTGCAAAAGAGATAGCGTAGTACCTTAAGGGTTCTTTCTTCTTTGACCTTAATTATGTTTGTCTATCAAGAGCAGCATATTTCTTTGAGATATCATTTGTCTGAATTAGTAAAGTTCAACATTCAGAAAACTAAGATCATGGCATCTAGTCCCATCACGTCATGGGAAATAGATGGGGAAACAGTGGAAACAGTGTCAGACTTTATTTTGGGGGCGCTCCAAAATCACTGCAGATAGTGATTGCAGCCATGAAATTAAAAGACACTTACTCCTGGGAAGGAAAGTTATGACCAACCTAGACAGCATATTCAAAAGCAGAGACATTACTTTGCCAATAAAGGTCTGTCTAGTCAAGGCTATGGTTTTCTAGTAGTCATGTATGGATGTGAGAGTTGGACTGTGAAGAAAGCTGAGTGCTGAAGAATTGATGCTTTTGAACTAGAGAAGACTCTTGAGAGTCCCTTGGACTGCAAGGAGATCTAACCAGTCCATCCTAAAGGAGATCAGTCCTGGGTATTCATTGGAAGGACTGATGCTGAAGCTGAAACTCCAATACTTTGGCCATCTGATGCAAAGAGTTGACTCATTGGAAAAGACTCTGATGCTGGGAGGGATTGGGGGCAGGAGGAGAAGGGGACGACAGAGGATGAGATGGCTGGATGGCATCACCGACTCGATGGACATGGGTTTGGGTGGACTCTGGGAGTTGGTGCCGTGATTCACGGGGTTGCAAAGAGTCGGACATGACTGAGCAACTGAACTGAACTGAACTGATGTGTAGCTGATTAATATACAGCTTTAAACAGAGTGCTATATACAACCTCAATCCCCTCTCAATGGAGAGCATTGCAAAGAAAAATCCAAACGAAAACAGTACATGGAATTGGGCTTTGTCTTTTTTCACATTACATGCCTTATTTTGATAAGAAAATTGATTACTTCAATGTAATAAGTAAGTGAAGTCACTCAGTCATGTCCAACTCTTTGCAACCCCATGGACTGTAGCCCACCAGGCTTCTCTGTCCATGGGATTCTCCAGGCAAGAATCCTGGAGTGGGTTGCCATTTCCTTCTCCAGGGCATCTTCCCAACCCAGGAATCAAGCCTGGGTCTCCCGTATTGCAGACAGATACTTTAACCTCTGAGCCACCAGGTGGGCCTTTTCCAAAGCCTACAACTCTTGCTTCCTGTTAGAAGAGTTACCTCTGCCGTTGCAATGCTGAGCAACGGATATGTTTCCCTTAATATTCCATTGTTAATAAAACAGAACCAAGGTGTAAAGAGAGAATACGCTTAATGAAAGATCAATTTCTCATGGCATCTCTGCTGAATGATATTCATATTTAGCAGAAATACAAAATAATCACTAGAAACTCAGATTCATCAGAGGAGGTGAAAGGTTAGTAATGTGAACTCTGAAGCAACGTCCTGGACTGAAACCTGAGTTCCACTTACTGTTTAAACAACTAACTGTGCCTCTCTGGATCTTAGTGTTGCCGTGTTCAAAATGAGGCTAATAACAGAAATTCTCTCTTTGGGTTGTTGTGGAGGTACAAAAAATTTGCAGTGTGTATTAAAATAAGTGGCTGGCACACATCTGGTACTCAGTAAACAGTTGCTGTTAGTGTATATGTGTGAGGGACTCCCCTGGTAGCTCAGATGGTAGACAATCTGCCTTCAATGTGGGGGCCCAGGTTTGATCCCTGGGTTGGGACGACCCCCTGGAGGAGGGAATGGCAGCATCAAAAACTCTTCTTTAGTGTCACCAGTGTCTTAATCCAGGAAAAGTGACTGATACAGGACCGTCTTTTGGGGATGGGAGTGGGGAGTTTGCAACTCTAATTATTGTTATTACTGAGGCATTTGCTGTTTCTCACTGTAAGGGCTCACTTTGAGTCAGCTCTGAAGACTTTTCTGCTCATCTCTGTTCTTTTCACTTCCTCCATGCCTCTCACAAGTGTATAGGTGAAAATCATCCTTTTACAGTCAAAACCTTCCTTTTTCCACCATGAAGGACTGACGTATATCATTGCGTCTTTAGTTGGATGACTTGGTTCTGAGCCATTTTGGAATTCGGACGGCTCTAGAAAGCTGGTTTCTAGTTCTTCAGATCTGGATTGAGTATCTTTTATATATATATATATATATATATATATATATATATATTTGCAACTGATTTTAAAAATTAAATAAAAATTTGTCTCTAATCCATTTTAATGTTATGTGACAAGTCAATATAATATATGCACACAAAATGTTTACCAGAAACAGTTTCATCACTAAACATTCAATGTAGGGAATCTGAATTTTAAAATACACTTTTGGAAAGCAGTCAAGAAGCATAGCATTAGGCTGATTCACAATGAAAAATTACCATTAGAATTGGAAATGACAGTGTAAATTTGATTTAAAACAAAAATGAAAGCTTGTTTTATCAACAGAAAGTTGCCTAAAGAAATAAATCGTTGCCCTATAGAGCTCTCTGAAATAATAAATTATGCCTTGACAGTTGGGTCATTTCAATTAACAAGTAAGGAAAAGGCTCTTGTATCCTCTGTGGGAGTGAGTAGGTATTTTATCTTAGCTAGATGGCAGTAAATAACAACAATTTGATTCTGGGAATTCAAGGGTTCAGTTCAGTTCAGTCGCTCAGTCGTGTCCGACTCTTTGCGACCCCATGAATCGCAGCACGCCAGGCCTCCCTGGCCATCACCAACTCCTGGAGTTCACTCAGACTCACATCCATCGAGTCAGTGATGCCATCCAGCCATCTCATCCTCTGTTGTCCCCTTCTCCTCCTGCCCCAATCCTTCCCAGCGTCAGAGTCTTTTCCAATGAGTCTACTCTTCACATCAGGTGGCCAAAGTACTGGCGCTTCAGCTTTAGCATCAGTCCTTCCAAAGAAATCCCAGAGCTGATCTCCTTCAGAATGGACTGGTTGGATCTCCTTGTAGTCCAAGGGACACTCAAGAGTCTTCTCCAACTCCACAGTTCTTCGGCGCTCAGCCTTCTTCACAGTCCAACTCTCACATCCATACATGACCACAGGAAAAACCATAGCCTTGACTAGACAGACCTTAGTCAGCAAAGTAATGTCTCTGCTTTTGAATATGCTGTCTAGGTTGGTCATAACTTTTTTTCCGAGGAGTAAGTGTCTTTTAATTTCATGGCTGCAGTCACCATCTGCAGTGATTTTGGAGCCCCCAAAAATAAACTCTGACACTGTTTCTAAGAGTTATGTATACTTATTAATATACTTAAAATTTAATCACTGTGTTTAATCAGCTTGTCATAAACCAAGTCCTGAAATGGCAGGATGAAAAAGACAAAGCATCTCTTACTGAAGAATAAGTTCCTTCTTTTCATTAGTGAGTACATAAACCTGAAGCATCATGCTACAGGTTTATTGCCAATTTTTAAATTAGGGAGGCTAAATTATCATGAAAATACTCATTTCCTTAAAAGTAATTTCAACCCCACTAAGAAATGACACATTTCCACCTAATGGGTCATCTAAGATGGAATTCAAGTAATCTCCTTCCATAAAGTAGCTGAAAAAAAGGAGAATGTATATAAAGTTACTTGCTGGCTTATAAAACATACCCAGGAAGAGTAAAGACCAGAAATGAGATGTGAAAATTATGGCTTCTCATTTGATATATTCTACGGTAGCTCAGCTGCTAAACATTCCACCTGTGATGCAGGAGATCCCGTTTCAATTCTTGGGTCAGGAAGATCCCCTGGAGAAAGAAAAGGCTACCGACTCCACTATTCTGGCCCGGAGAATTCCATGGACTCTATAGTCCATGGGGTCACAAAGAGTCAGACACGACTGAGTGACTTTCACTGAACATATACTTTAAAAAATGCTAATAGTTTATTATATTTATATTCATTATAATATATAAACTAGTAATATTAATATGTAACATATAAATACTAATGCTATATAATATAGCCTAACATAAGTGTATATACTTACCATATTAACCACTTACATTTTTAAGAAAGTTGCAATGGTTGCTAATTCTGTAACTGTTATAGAGGAGAGGTGAATACAGTTTGCACCAATCTATTCCAAATCATGGAACAGAATTTGTGCGGAAAAGTCATAAACTAGAAGATAAAACATGATATCTAACGAAGAATAAACTAGGGAAATAACTGCAAGAATTAACCTTTCAGTGCCATAGTTCATATTTCAAAGATGAGAAAATATTTAATAGTCCTCAAAACCTATTTGTAAATACGGTATCAATTCTTGCTGCTGCTAAGTCACTTCAGTCGTGTCCAACTCTGTGCGACCCCGTAGATGGCAGCCCATCAGGCTCCTCCGTCCCTGGGATTCTCCAGGCAAGAACACTGGAGTGGGTTGCCATTTCCTTCTCCAGTGCATGAAAGTGAAAAGTGAAAGTGAAATCACTCAGTTGTGTCTGACTCTTAGCGACCCCATGGACTGCAGCCCACCAGGCTCCTCCATCCATGGGATTTCTTTTTGACAATAAATAAAAAACTGCCCAGTGTTCTTTTTCTATGCTGATGAGAAGAAAGAGTGAGAAGCAAGAAATGGTCAGCTCAGCTGGGAAGTAAAACAAGGAGGATGTCATTGCTATTAGAGACTTCCTGAGCTAAATCCCTGAAGCTCAGGGGTCACACAAGCCTTTTTTCAGATTAACTTGACGACCAGTACATTTCCTTTATGCTTTCAGAATAGCTTCTCCCTTACTACTATTTACTGGGACATGAGAGGAAAATTAAATTGAATAGTACGGTTTGTTTTGAATACGGATATTTTATATACACTGTGACTAGTAACATAGTTTTCTTTTTCTTTTTTTTTTTTTTTTTTGGTTCTAACAATTAATGTTTAGGATTTTCTGCCCCATATACAGAGTGAAGTAAGCCAGAAAGAAAAACACCAATACAGTATTCTAACACATATATATGGAATTTAGGAAGATGGCAATGACGACCCTGTATGCAAGACAGGAAAGAGACACAGATGTGTATAACGGACTTTTGGACACAGAGGGAGAGGGAGAGGTGGGATGATTTGGGAGAATGACATTCTAACATGTATACTAAAAAAAAAAAAAAAAAAAACAGCAATGAGAAAGCCAGTCTGTGACAGTATTAATTGGAGCCTGGATATCCAAAAGTATGTTTTTCCTCCAGCAGTTTCTTGAATAGGAAAAAAAAAATCTCTTGAATAAAAGTAATAAGGCTACCAATGTATATAAGAAAGTTGGCAGAGAACAGTGACTCTGAGATTATTTCATACGTGTTAGCGCCATTGCTTTTAATGTCTGAATCTTTAGGAAACATTAGGTAACTGCTGTTTCTCCAGAGCATGCATTCTTGAGGAGTATTTAAAACACTGGGGAGACTTAGCAACTTGTATCCCAAACCCAAGGATGATAGAAGGGAGAACAAAGGAAAGGTTCAAAAAGCAGCCTGGTAGAGGTAGAGAAAGGACCGTCACTGATCTCCCTCCGTCCTCTCCTCCCAAGTGAAAGTGAAGTGAAAGCTGCTCAGTCTTGTCCAACACTTTGCGACACCATGGGCTATACAGTCTATGAAAGTCACCATGCAAGAATCCTGGAGGGTTGCCATGCCCTCCTCCAGGGGATCTTCCCAACCCAGGGATCAAACCCAGGTCTCTCGCATTGCAGGCAGATTCTTTACCCGCTGAGCCACCAGGCAGATAAGCTACTTCTTAATAGCATTCCTTTGCTACCCTGATAGATCAAAAACACATCTCACTTGTAAGCCTTGGCTAGCATTATGTACCTAAAAAAATGAAGAATCAAAGTAAGTAAGGAGAAATATGAAATATTTTATTTCAAAAAATAAGTTGAACATTGATGCCTATGCATGTTTCAGTGGACTTTAGGTTAACATTTAATTATTTTTTTAACTATTAAAAATTTTTTATTGTTGTTTGTGTCTTGTTAAAGAAGTTAGTAGGAGTTTAAGATAGTTGTTACTCTGCCTAAGTGGCTTATAATTGCTTTAGTATTTACTTCTACCTGCAAATCTCCTATTCTAATTAGAATAAAGTAGGGAAGAGATTTCAACTACTTCAGTGGATTGAAAGGTCAGGTCAAAAATAAGAGTAGAAGCACATTAGGATAGACCGTATGTTAACTCACAAATCAGAATATTAATTTTGTGCAATAGCCTGTAAGTTATGAGGCATGGGACCACATTTATTTGATTTATCCATTTTATCCCTGGCCTCTATCACAATGTCTGACATATAATCTGTACCCAAATATTAACTGGAGAAGGAAATCATTTGCTGTGACATAATAGCTCAGTACAGATGTTTAACCCTTTCCCCTCATGCCAAAATGGTACATTCCCTAATAGGTTTATTTATCTTGAATTTAAGAAAATATTTGTGTAATAAGACACAGTGAGGTAAAAAGAAATCCATTTGACATATACAAGTAAGGCAATAAAAGACCTGAGAAGGCACAAAGACAGGAAGGTACCATGAGGATATAATTAGGAATGAGACTTTAATGCAATAGTTTACAAAGAACTGGCTGTTCTATTTGGGGATATCTACAAAATAACAAATTGTCAAAAAAAATAACATGGCTTTCTGGCAACATCAAGGCTGTCTATCCCTGAGTCTCAAAGATGTTACCTGATGAAGGAGAGTCTGTGGGGTGAAACTGTAACAAATAAAGAGATGTCTAAAGATGAATGTTCAAAGGAACAAAGATGCCTTTTGAATGATCATTCACAGAAAATATGCTGTTTTTTTTAAGTAAATATTTAAAGTTGCTAATCTTCCAGGACATTTTATAGATTATTTTTTAAAGACTGTTAGTTAGATAAATAGGAATTAGAAAAGTCATTTTGCATTATTAAAAGAAACAGGCAGTAACCAGACCAGCTTTACTTGTCCTGAAAGGGCAAAAAAGGAGTAAATCTAAGTTAGATTGGTGGGATGAAATACTGCTTATAAGTTGATTCATTTTCTTCCCAAGATCAGGTATGAAATGAAAAGGATGGCTGGAAATTCTGTTAATTTTTAAATCAAAGAATGAAAACAAAGTGAAGTCGCTCAGTTGTGCCCGACTCTTTGCGACCCCATGGACTGCAGCCCGTCAGGCTCCTCTGTCCATGGAATTTTCCAGGCAAGAGTACTGGAGTGGGTTGCCATTTCATTCTCCAGGGATTGAACCTGAGTCTCCCGCATTTCAGGCAGATGCTTTACCATCTGAGCCACCAGGGAAACCAAAGAGAAATGTAAAAGTAAAGAAAAAAGTTACTTTGGAAAGAATTCTTATCTCGAGAATGAGTAGAACAATTCAATGACCGTTAATACAGATTGCAACTATAAAATAACTTTAATTCTCTTCATCGTTAACAGCAATGAAGTGAATTCTGGGCACACAGTTGTCTGATTATGATATTCACACTAAACTAAGGCCTCTGTATGTACCTTGACAGGTACCATTTTTAAGACGGACTAATCCTATATCATTGGTTACAAATCTGAAACAGTAAGTTTCGTATTCACATTAAATCATATGTGTATTGTGGCCAACTATGGGTTGTGGCCCACAGTTACTTTACATTTTGAAATAGAAGCATATATAAAATGTAAATGTCTTTTATAATAATTCACTCTCCTTACAAACCATCACCATCAACTACATTTTCACAGACATGATAAAAATTTCTTAAAACTTACCGATCCCTGAGAATGGTCCAGAGCTCTCCACCTAGGCAAGCTTCCATCAACATATACAAATATTTGCTGTCCTTAAATGTTCTGTATAATCTGTGAATTGCAAACAGAAAAACAAGAATTATAAACATTACTGTTTTTTAAAAGCATGTAAATATTTTTCATTGCCCAGATTATAGTCTTACTCTTGATTTGCCAAACTTGAAATTTTATTAAAAGACTGAGAAGGATCTAAATTCATAAAGAGGGAAAAAGAGGTTATGTTTATGATTTATACACTGTAGGGCATAGATTCTCCTTTGAAATGTGTGGTGTTCAGTTGCTTTAGTCATTGCTGACTCTGCGATCCTTTGGACTGTAGCCTGCCAGGCTCCTCTGTTCAAGGGATTCTGCAGGCAAAACTACTGGAGTGGGTCACCATGCTCTCTCAATCCCAATGATTATGGACCAAGAGGACTTTTTGGGATTCCTCTAATTCCAGTTTGGCTAACATTTCAAGCATGGCCTCTTGAGCGCTATTTACTGGTCATAAATATGCGTAAACTTAAACATGCATAAACACGGATATACAGTGATGACACTTCAAAGTACGGGTGTGCATGATATTTTGCACTGGTCACTTAAATTCTTGTGATACCCTGTTTTCAGCAAGTGCCACTGGCAAATTAACTAGAAAATCTTCTGCATATATTAAAAAAAAAATCCCACTGCCATCTCTATGAGTGCTCTCAAACACTGAGATGGAACAGTCATTTCATTTTTTAAAGTCTTCAAAAAATATTGAAATAAAGAATATTCAAGGTAAAATAGTTTGAGTTTTGGTATTAATAATTTGTCTTTCAAGTACCAGAGGTCTATGTAGAGTTCCAGAATAATGGAGAATAAAAATGGAACATTAGGAAGTCTGATTTTTCCTTTAGGAAAAACATATTTTTTTTTGGTCAGAATCTGATTCTCATTTTTAAAAAATCAGTATTTTAGTGCTTTCTTATTTAGTGAAAACTTTCTTAAAATCTGATTTAAAAATATGTTTCTTGTGTGTGAATCTAATGTACAACAGTGAGTGCACATGGTGGAGAGTTTAGCGGTTGCTTTCCCACTTGGAATGGGGGACTTGAACCCTTGGGCAGGGTCCTTGTTGTTCAGTAGCTAAGTTGTGCCTGATGCCAGGCTTCCCTATCCATCACCAACTCCCGGAGCTTGCTCAAACTCATGTCCATTGTGTCGGTGATGCCATCCAACCATCTCATCCTCCGTCGCCCCCTTCTCCTCCTGCCCTCAATCTTTCCCAGCATTGGGGGCTTCTCTAGTGAGTCAACTCTTCATATCAGGTGGCCAAAGTATTGAGGCTTCCACATCAGTCCTTCCAATGAATATTCAGGACTGATTTTCTTTAGGATTGCCTGGTTGGATCTCCTTGCAGTCCAAGGGACTCTCAAGAGTCTTCTCCAGCACCACAGTTCGGAAGCATCAGTTCTTTGGTGTTCAGCCTTCTTCATGGTCCTTACCTCACTATGAAGTCAGAATGAGCCCCCTGCATGATCTGCTTCTCCGAGCGGATGTGTTCCTGCTGTCTTGTGTCCACGATGTGGCGTTTCTTGAGAATCTTCATTGCAAAGGTTTTGGATTCTTCACTTTTTAACTGGACCTTAAAGAAAGTCAGAAGGGAGTGAGTGAGAAAAAAAATCTACAGAGTTAATATAACAATGCATTCTTAGCTCCAAACTAACAGGTGCATGGCGTGTTGAAATGACGCCCCGAACACTGCCTGTGTCATGATAAAGGCTGTCTGGAGCTGGATTTGAAACCCAGGACTCACAGACATTGCCCAGTCTCATTCCACTGGACCTGACACATTTTCACCAACTGGATTCCCAATTAATTTTGTGCCCACTGGGATTAGAAGAGGGCAAGTGTATTTGATTCTCTTTGTATTATTTCATGTCATTTCATGTTACGTGTTTGAGATACTTTACCATTTTTCTCCTTGAATCAGAAAAGTAGAAATAAAAACTAATTTCTTCTCTAATTTTATTACTTCTAGTGAGTTTTGAAAAAGTTAGGCCATATGGTCCTATATGGTTTTCCTCTTTAGTTCTAGTCCACAAACACTTCTAGAGTTATTTAATTCAGTGACAGACCCTTGTCTCTGCCGAGACTGAAAATTTATGTACTGTTACTTCTTTTTATCTCAGTCTTTCCCTTCTCTCCAGTTAAAGAAAAAAGAGATGGTAATAAGATTTTTTTTTGTTTTTCAAAAGATTTTGGAAACTACTTTCCTTTGTCTTCTCAAAATAGGTATGATGGCTTTAATCCTCTCTGACCTTGAGCTTTACTCCATGGTTATACTAACTAGGAGACCTAAGCTGAGCCTTGGTGTCCCCAGCGCTTCCAAGCCTCTGTTGCAGCCCCTCTTGGGTCTTGGTGACTCTGGAGGGGCTTGGGTCCTCCAGATACCGTTCCAAATATAGGTGCTAGTGTTCCTTGTTTTACAAAGAATTCAACAAGGTGACTTGTAAAGAGGAGAGAGAGCAGAGCTAATCACCTAACATAAGTTATCCTCTAGTGCTCTCAGGACAAAGAATCCTCAAGATAATACTAAACAGCCCACGTTTTTCTGAACTAATGAAAGCTCTGGAGAAATAAGACAACGAGCCATTTCTGCTTTTCAACAGAAGTATGAATTGCTTACAGCTTTAGCTGCAAGGATGGTGAAGGTTCTCAGTGTCTTGTTCATGTACACATGGACAGGCTGAATTCAGCTGAGAAGACATTAATGTGGCAAGGTCTTTAGAAGAAAACATGAAGACACTTCAGATAAAGAGGCTTCAGTTTGCTGCCAGTATTTGAGAATCTATGACAGGTTAGAAGGGAAAATGGATATTTGAAAATGCCTTAAATAGCTAAAGGCCCTCTATGCCGTTTGTGATACTTGTTGAGATGATAGATTAGTGTGATGCAAAGGAACTCAGTTATAGTTTGGAGCAAAATACAAAATGTGAAAATTCACTTCTAAAAGAAATCTGGACAGAGAAGAAAGATGGCATGAAAAATGAGCTGTGTCAGAATACTAACATTCACATGGATGGACCTAGAGATTGTTACAGTGAAGTCAGTCAGAGAAAGAGAAATGTCACAGAATATCCCTTATGTGCAGAATCTGAAAGGAAATGATACAAATGAACTTATTTATAAAACAGATACAGAATCACAGACTTAGAGAACCAACTTATGGTTGCTGGGGGAATGAGGAGGAACAGATAGTTGGGGAGCTTGGGATGGACATGTACACACTGCTGTATTTGAAGTGGACAGCCAACAAGGACCTACTGTATAGTACAGACAACTCTGCTCAATGTTAGTGTTAGGACGGGAGGGGTTTTGGGGCCGAATGAATACATGGGTATGCATGGTTGCATCACTCTGCTGTGTGCCTGAAACTATCACAATATTGTTAATCAGCTATACTACAATATATAACAACAAGTTAAAAAAGAGTATTAACATTCAGAGAAGAAATCTGATCATATTCCCTCTTTAGAGTCTTACCCAGATAAATGTGAAAAGTAGGTCACACAATGTAACAATTACTCTCTCTAGAGATGTTAACATTTTAACTTGTGTATAGGTTAGGAAGAAAGAACTCTGGCTTTAGGGTGACAGGTCTGGACTTCAATCCTAACTCCACTTAAGGTCTCTCTCTCTTATCTTCTTGGGCAGCTGAGTAACTTCTCTGAGCCCCAGTTCTGGCTGAGGATACCACCACGTACTGTATGGAGTTAATTGTGACCTTACATGAGAAAGCACCGCCATACGGGCATTTGTTGTTGTCTCTCTACACGTATCTTGGGTAGCTCAAATGTTATCCTTAAGACAAAGCTAGATCATGTCGTTTCTGTGCTCAAACACTGCAGTGGCTTCCCAGCTCACTCATGATAAAGACAAAGCTGTCACAGATGCCTACAAGGCCCTGCTTCATTTGAACTCCTGCTCCCTGTGAGCCTCGCTCCCCACTTGGGTCACTGTGTTCAGGTCACACTGGATACCTTGCTGCTCCTTGAGCACAACAAGCAAGCTCCTACCTCAGGCCATTTGCCCATGCCTGCCTAAATATTCTCCCACAGTTATCCTCCGGGCTTGCTGCTCAGTTTCCTAAATTCTCTGTTCAAATGTTTCCTTACTTAGAAAGTGTCTCCTCACCCCAGTCTACATAAAAGAGAACCACCTACTCCCTTCCCTTTTGCAGTGTTCTATAGCTCTATCACAAGCTCTATTTATTCTTTATTTATCACACCAAATATTTATTCTGATTGCTGGTTTAGTATCTGTCTCCTTTCACTATTCTGTAAGCAACCCAAGACTGGGGATGTTTTTGTTCACTGTGCCTGACATAGAATAAATGCTCATGAAGTATTTGTTGACTAAGTGAATCAAAGAAAGAGTGAAATAAGCCATGATGACTTATCCCTGACAAAGCCACAAGAGAGCGGGCACCTTAGCACCGTACTGTGTATATCTGAGCTTAACAGGATAGAGCAAGGGAACTTATAAATGACAAGTATATAGCATTTACTCTTTTTCTTCTTTCCAAAACTGCCCTTATGCATAAGAAGGAAGAAAAGATTTCCCTATGCTGATATGGCATAGAAAATATACATACCAAATATCTATATAATTCAGCTCTGAATTTTCAGTTTTTATGCTTACAACATGTTTTCTTAACCTTCATTTTTCCTTGAATGACTAAGATGTGGTATTATTCCCAGCCATACAGCCTACTACATTAATAACATCATCTCTAGGATGTCAACTGAATTTTGGGGACAGTTGTCCATCTGCATCTAAATACAAAATATATTTACGAAGTGTCCAATAGAAATGTGTTCACTGATATATTAACAATGGTCTCTTAGGGAGATTTTTAGTTGATTTAGTTCTTTTTAACTTTTTTCAAATGGTTAATTTGTACAGTTAGCATATCTCACCTATATGATAAGTGAAAATAATGACTCTGGTCATGGAAAAATTTTTAGAGTCTCTTTTAAATCAGAATAGCTATTTATTCTGACTCTCTCAAAGGATTCTAGTAGAGTGGAATCCACCCTATTAGGATTCCATGAATGCAAAGACCTTGAGAAGTTGTGTGCAGTAGGATAACAGCCTATTCAAGTTCAGGCTGAACCACACTAGTCATATATTTAAAGAAAATACCTTATTTTTTAAATTTCAACACAAACTCTGAGTAAGTTACAGCAATTTGTATTAAGTAAGTCTAAACTATTGTGCTTTATTATGAAGGTGTTTTCACAAAACTAATCCGTGAAAAATTTCAAGGTGAAATTTAGTTTGCTTTTTATTTGTCCTATTAGCCAAATTAATTATTTGGCGGCTCAGTGATAAAGAATCCACGTGTAATGCAGCAGATGCAGGTTCAACCCTTGGGTCAGGAAGATCCCCTGGAGAAGGAAATGGCAACCCACTCCAGCATTTTGGCCTGCGAAATCCCATGGACAGAGAAGTCTGGCAGGCTACAGTCCATGGAGTGACAAAGAGTCAGAAACGACTTATCAACTAACCCACCACCACCCAATTAGTTATACCAACACCGCTTGTGCCAATTTGAAATGATGATGATAATGATTTTATAGCAGGTCAGCTAGAGATGACAGTGTTGAGTGTGAACACAGGCAGTCAAAAGAGAAGGAAAGGAATGCATACTTTCCTTCTTTTGCTCAGGAATCCTTCCCAGCCTGGCTGGTCAGGCATGATTCCCAGGTCTGTCTTTGCAGGTCATTCCAATACCACCTAGATGTACAGGCTAAAGCGCTGGTTGAGAATGTGAATTTTGAAACTTGTCTACCTTTGCTTAAATATCAACTTTTTTCTTTTTTTTCTTTGGATTGTGGTCCTGGACACATTTCTAAAACTCTATTTCCTCATCTGTAATATGGGAATACTCTTACCTGTGAGGAAGAAATAAAAGGGCCTATACATCAAACATAGTGTTTGGAAGAGAGAACACATTCCGTTAGCTGCTTTTATTCTTTTGTGCTTCTTAGTTTGATAGTCTCTTCAGGCCAAAGCAATTTTGTCAAAATATTATCCACTATAGGAATGAAATTTTGAACCAGTTTGTATTCCCAACCTACCTACTTCACTTCTACCCAGTGAATAAGCAGCAGATTGAGAGGCTTTAGGTAAAAGATTGCTGACCCTTGTACCACACTGGTTTCTTTCTCAGGAATTCTAGGAAGGAAACATGAATTAAAAAATGCGAATACTCAATATCTTTCTTCTGTTTTTTATAAGTAATGCTATGTGTTATATCAGAAATTAAAATTAGCAAAAGTTTCATTTGTATAAAAAGTTATTTTAACGTGAACCACTGGGTTGCCATTTGAAGGAATATATACTTGAGCAAGGTGAATCTTAATATGGGAATTTTCGACAAAGATTTTGACACATTCTTAACTATCAGGCTCTATCTGGTACCCAAATAATATGGACCTGAAGATGAGAGGCAGTACCACCAGTATTTTAAAGAGCTTGGCAGACACAATTGCTGGCTATACTTAAATATGTGCTTTCTTTTATCCGGGACAAACACTTGCTTTATAAAGGCTTGTCTCCTTGTGGACCTAATTCCTTACACCTACTAGGAAAGAGGGTTCTGATCAGAGCAAGGTTAAAATTAGCTCAGTGCAATGACTAGGGGCTGGTCCTTAGAATCTACTTGGCCGCTCATCTATTGAACCTTTTTATTAACAGTGCATAGTTTATTTAGCACTATAGATATCTTTTAATTATTTTGGAAGAAAATGGATTTCTGAAGTATACTGTAATTAAAATATTTTTTAAATTAATGTTTGAACTGACAATATCACACAGCCTATTATTATGCAAAGTTCCTTTATAAAGTAGTTCAAACTACATTTCCATGCACAACAGGGAAGGGTGGCTTGCTTAGGTGAGCGGATGCCATAGACCACCGGTGAAGTGAGTTTGGAAAAGCTGATAACAGGGAGAGGTGGGCAAGATGGCAGAGCAGGGAGATGGGGAACTCGTATCCTGTCACAGACACAGCAAAATTACAGCTGCTTTCAGAGCTACCATCTATGAGAGTGACATGAAGACTAGCAGAAAAGATTTTCTGCAACTAAAGACAGAAAGAAGGAGCTGCCATGAAACAAGAAGGAGGGGCAGAATCCAATACTGTCAGGACCCTCACCCGTGGATCTGCAACTCACAAATAAGAGGAATATTACAATCACAGAAGTCCTCTCCAAGGGGTCCAATCTCACACTTGTCTCCCTGGCCTGTGTGTCCTACACCTAAAATATGAGCCCCTATAACATCTGGCTTTGAAAACCAGCAAGGTTTGCATTAGGGAGAGCAGGAGGGCTTTTTTTCACTCTTAAGTGGCATGTACAAAAATCTCACACACTTCAAGTCCCAGAAGTCTGAAAGAAGCCTGGATCAAAACTACTTACTAATCTCTGAGAGCCTCTGGAGAGGCGGGGGGGCAATAGGAGCACCCTTGGTGCCGTTTTAGGGAGCTTGCTCTAACCATGTGGACACAGGCACTGCAAAGTGCAACTTCAGTGTCCTCTTTCCGTCCTATTAGGCTTCCCTAGCGGCTCATCTCAGACGGTAAACAATCTGCTTGCAATACAGGAGACCCAGGTTCAATCCCTGTCAGGAAGATCCCCTGGAGGAGGGAATGGCAACACACTCCATATCCTTGCCTGGAGAATCCCACGGACAGAGGAGCCTGGAGGGCTACAGTCCACGAGGTCACAGAGAGACACAACTGAGCAACTCTATCCTAATAGTGCTTGGTACTCGGCACCAGCCCCAGATATGCCCCTCCGGCCCAAGTCATGCAGACAGCTCTGTGGGGACTCAGCCCCACCACTGAACTAAGGAATAAGACCAAGCCTCAGAAAAGAACTAAACAAAGTGTAGATAAGCATTCTACCCAATACAGAGTTCAAGATAATGATCATAAAAATGCATGGATAAACACAGAATTTCACCAAAGAGTTAGAAAATATAAAGAAGAACCAAACAGATCTGAAGAACACGGTAAGTGAGGTGAAAAGTACACCAGAATGATCAGCAGATTGGATGACGAGTGAAGTGGAGTGAAAGGCACTCAGTCGTGCCCGACTCTTTGCGACCCCATGGATTATACAGTCCATGGAATTCTCCAGGCCAGAATACTGGGTAGCCTTTCCCTTCTCCAGGGAATCTTCCCAACCCAGCGATCAAATCCAGGTCTCCCACATTGCAGGTGGATTCTCTACCAGCTGAGCCACAAGGGGAGCCCAGAGGAATAGATACGTAATCTTATCTAATGGAAATCACACAAGCTGAACAGAAAAATGAAAAAAGGATTAAAAAAAATACAGATAGTTTGAGGCCTCTTAGACAATACTGTATGTACTAACATTAAAGAGAAAAATACATTTCTGAATCCATTCTCCCAGGCCAGCATCACCCTGATACCAAAATGAGATAAAGATACCATTAAAAAAAAATTATAGGCCAAATCACTGGTGAATATAGATGCAAAAACTCTCAACAAAATGTTAGCAAACCAAACTCAACAAAACATTAAAATGATCATAAGCCATGATCAAATGGGATTTACAGCAGGGAATGCAAGGATGCTTAATATCTGCAAATCAATTAATATGATACTTCACATTAACAGACTTAGCAATAAAATATCTCAATAGACACAAAAATCTTCTGCCAAAATTCTACACTGGTTCATGATTAAAAACTCTCAACAAAGTGGGTATTGAGGGAAAATGCCTCAATATATAAATATGACATATCCACAGCTAACATGATAGTCAATAGTGTAAAGCTAAAAGTATCCTCCTTAAGATTAAGAACAATACAAGGATGCCCACTCCATCACTTTTATTTAACATAGTACTGAAAGTCCTAACTATAATAGTCAGGGCAGGAAAGAAATAAAAGGAATCCAAACTGGAAAGAAGCAGTAAAACCATTACTGTTTACAGACGGCATGATATTATATATAGAAAATCCTAAAGATATCACTCCCCCCCAAAAAAACACTATTAAAACTATAAGTGAATTTGGTAAAGTTTCACAATACAATATTAATATACAGGAATCTACTGCATTTCTATAAACTATCAATGAACTATCAGGAAGGAATTAAAACAATCCTACCTATAACTGTATCAAAAGAATAAAATACCTAGGAGTCTAACCAAAGAGGTACAAGACTTGTATCATGGAAACTAGAGGACATTAATGAAAGAAACTGAAGAAAATAAAAACAGTTAAAAAGCTATTTCATGCTCATGAAATGGAAGAATCAATATTGTTAAAATGAACATACTACTCAAGGCTCATCTACAGATTCAATGCAATCCCTAACAAAAAGCGTTTTTCACAGGAATAATAATTCTAAAATTTGTATGGAAACACAAAAGACCCTGAGTAGCCAAGGCGATCTTGAGAAAGAAGAACAAACTTGCAAGTATAATGCCCCTTGATTTCAAACTGTACTGTGAAGCTACAGTAATCAAAAAAGTAGGTACTGGCACAAAAACAGACACAAAGATCAATGGAACAGAATATAATGCCCCAAATCAACCCAAGCTTATATGGTCAGTTGATTTATAACAATGGAAGCAAGGATATGTCAATACATGAGGAAAAAGAGTCTTTCCAATAAATGGTACTGGAGAAACTAAACAGCTGCATGCATAAGAAACTGACGACTTTCTCATACCATATACAGAAAATAACCTCAAGATGGATTAAAGACTCAATTGTAAGTCCTAAAACAATGAACTCCGAGAAGAAAATATAGGCAGTAGGCTCTCTGACATCAGTATTAGTAACACATTTTTCAAAATGTCTCCTCAGGGAATGGAAACAAAAGCAAAAATAAACAAATGGGCTACACCAAACTAAAAATCTTTCGCATGGCGGAAGAAACTGTCAATGAAACAAAAAGGCAACCCACTGAACGGGAGAAATATCTGCAAGTAATATGTCCAATAAGGAGCTGATATCCAAAATATACAAGGAAACCATACAAGTCAACATAAAAAACTCCAAACAATCCAATTTAAAAAATGGGCAGAGGAACTGAATAGACATTTGTCCAAAGAAGACATACAGATGGCCAAGAGAAACTTGAAAAGATGCTCAACATCTCTAATCATCAAAAGGAGATGCAAATCAAAACCACAGTGAGAATTTGCCTCACACCTGTGACAATGGCTATCATCAAAGATACCATAAACAACAAATGTTGGGGAGGACGTGGAGAAAAGGGAACCCTCCTTGGTAGGATTGTAAATTGGTATGTGTGTGCTCAGTCACTCAGTCATGTCTGACTCTTTGTGGCTCCATGAACCTCCTGCCCGGCTCCTCTGTCATGGACTTCTCCAGGCAAGAATACTGGAATGTGTTGATATTCCTTACTCCAAGGGATCTTCCCAACCCAGGGATTGACCCTTATCTCTTGAATCTCTTACAATGGCAGGTAGATTCTTTACCACTAGTGCCATTGGTATAGGCAATTACAATTACCCAATTTTTATAGATTCCTATTAAAAGTAAAAAATAGAACTGCCAAATGATTCAACAATTTTACTTCCGGGTATTTGCTCAAAAAACCCAAAACACTAATTCCAAACAATGCATGCATTCCCATGTTCATAGCAGGGGTATTAGCCACAATAAAAAAAATAGCCAAGATATGGAAGCAACCTAAGTCAGACTGAAACAGAAATGCTATAATATCTTACTTATATGTGGAATCTAAAAGCAAAACAAACAAACTAAACAAAAAAAGACATAGATACAGAGAACAAATGTGTGGTTGCCAGAGTGGAAGGAAGTGGGGGTCATAAAATAAGGGAAGGGGATTTAAGAGGTACAAATGTTCAGTTATAGAATAAGCCAATGGGATGTACTATATAAATAGGAACATGGTGATATAATATTTTAATAACTGTAAGGGGACAGATGATCACTAGATTTATTGTGATCATCTCATAATGTATGCAAATATCAAATCTCTATGTAGTACACCTGAAACTGACATAATATTATATGCCAACTCTATTTCAAGAAAAGTTTACAGGAAACCTGGATGCTAGTCTTGGATCTTTTAGTAATAGGTTTATGATTAGTCATATAACCTTACTGGGCCTCAGGCCACCTCTCAGAACATGAAGGGCTAAACTAAATTACATCCAAGGGTTCTGGAAAATTCTATGAATCCGAAATTTGACATAATGTACATTTTAAAGGCATATTTTAATTATATTTGACTTTATGGAAACAGTCCAACAAACTTGTGGTGGTAGCTTGGGCCAAAGGATAAAGGGCGGATTTCCCAAGTAACAAAAAGGTAGCTTAAGGAAACGTGATGATCTGAAAGCGTGACCCTGCATTTATAGTGCAAGCATACTCTGTTGGGAGGTGGAAGTTTCGTTTTTTCTGTTCTCTCAGCCACAGCACCTGAAGGAGATCTGCTTACCTATTGCATTCTCTGTGTTACTAATTTTCAAAGACTGAAGCACTGGCTATCTCAAGTGGCTCAGTGGTAAAGAATGTGTCTGCCAATGCAGGAGATGCATGCTCAATTCCTGGGTTGGGAAGATCCCCTGGAGGAGAGAATGGCGGCTCACTCCAGTATTCTTGCCAGAAAACCCCATGGACAGAGCAGCCTGATGGGTTCCTCTACAGTCCATGGGGTCACAGAGTCAGAACATAACTTAGTGACGGAGCACGCATACACTGGATGAAATAGCAGTAGCTTTCCCAAGAAGAGCATTAAAACACGCCCCAAGGCATAAAGGAAATCTAGGCAGAGTCGCCCTACTTGTAATAGCTGGACAACAGCAAAACAGAAATGACAAATATTTTCTCTAAACAAAATAGCACAGGATTCAACTAGGCAATCCATGTCACATGGGATGGCATAAAATCATTTCTTTATTTTTGACATTTTTTAAACTGGTAAGAAATAGTTTTCCAAATAATTCAAGATTTAAGTATACAGCCATGGTCTGTATAATGAGATTTCAGTAGCCCATATTTACTTAAATTGAGGCTATTTATGGAAGTCCTGATAAGGTCTGTAGTAAAAAGAAAAATTCTATAAGTGAAGATGGAAGGAAGGAAGAGGGGGAAGCAAGGGAAGGAGGGAGGGAAGGCAAGAAAAAATCCTGGACTGAGAGAACTGTTTGGGTCCTCTTCTATAAGATAAACTGAGCCAAACTGGGGTGCAGGAGAGTATGCTTTCTCTATTCCAGTTACAGTTCTCAACCAGATACACCAAAAGAGGCAAAAGACCCATAATAAAACTTTTAATAGCTGAGTAAATGAGTACACCAACTATTAGACCCTCTAGACATGCATAAGCCCTAGGTTGTTCTGTCTCCATCATTTTCCAGTATTCCCTTATTGCCAGACATCGCTTCACAGCTTGAGATACTGACCTCAAACTGACCTATGAGATACTGACCTCAAACTCTGTGTTCAGCAAACAACGTACACAGCTCTATTCTATAGCAACTGGGTACAATAACAAAGCTGAAGCGGGGTATAAAGGAGACATAAAATCAGCATCAAATTCAAAAAGAAGAAAAACATGAAGTTGTTGTGTATTAAACACGTTTATTTACATCTACAAAGAACTAGATTTACATTGAATAATTACACATTTAGAAAATAAAAGCTTTTTAGTGTAAAACACAGCTTTAGTGTAAGAAAACAGGCAGTAAAAAGGATAATCTTTAGAGAGAGAGAGTAAATTAGCAGTTGCTGGAACTCAGAGTAGGAATGGAGAGTATTTGCAAATGGGCCACAAGGGTTCTTATTAAAGTGATGGAAATGTTCTAAAATTGGATTGTGGTGGTGATTGTATAATTTGTGGTGAACAGATTATACCTCAACAAAGTTTTTAAGGAATTTTAAAAAGAAAAGGCCCCCAAAATATGTGTATCTATATTTTCTAGTTTTCTTTATTAATTGTGTGACAGTTATGTTTTTAAATTACATTTTAAGGAACTGCATGTCAGAAATGCTTTTCTTTCTATGCTTATCTTTACCTATTCAGTAAAAGTCCCCCAATTAGTCAAAACTATATTTCATTTTTACTCTAGTTTTGGGAAACTATTAACATTTAAAAACAGTTTATTCTTTTTTAATGACTTCCCTATTTTATGACTTTTCTTTTAAGCCCTAAGTACAAAAAAGTTGTGTCCAAGTAAAGGTTGGATTGTGGGTCAATTTAAGGAAAATGTATATACCTATTACAAATTCTTAAAACTTTTCTAGTCAAAATAATATGTATTTTCTGGGTAATGTCTTATTATTTTAATAACACACAAACTACAGTCATACCCAAGTTCATGTAATCTGGAGCCTCATTTTCCTCACTTTCAAGAATAAAACCACATTAGTTTATAGTTGCACATAGTCCAAGACCTAATCAGATGGTGCATGTGAAAATACTTCGAAAATTAAAGGTGCTATGTAAGAATCGTTATCATTATTACCATGAATTCCAAGATATGGGGGAATGCTGATTAAAAGGGACACTTTTTTCCCTGATAGCTCAGCTAGTAAAGAATCTGCCTGCAACGTGGGAGACCCCGGTTGGATTCCTGGGTCAGGAAGATCTGCTGGAGAGGGGATAGGCTACCCACTCCAGTATTCTTGGGCTTTCCTTGTGGCTCAGCTGGTAACAAATCCATCCGCAATGCGGGAGACCTGGGTTCGATCCCAGGAGAAGTCAAAGGCTACCCACTCCAGTATTCTGGCCTGGAGAATTCCATGGACTGTATAATCCATGGGGTCACAGAGAGTTTGACATGACTGAGCGACTTTCACTATAAATAGTATTTTACTACTATAATTCATAATTAAATCTGTTTTTAACTTAGTTGTTCCTACCATCTGAATGCAAAGGAATAGGAAAAATTTATCTGTCTGAATTTAAGGAAGTTTCTCTTTCAACAGAGAAAGAAAAAGCAATATTACTGCTGTGACTCAAATAACATTTTTGGACATGAAATACTGCTGCTGCTAAGTTGCTTCAGTTGTGTCCGACTCTGAAATACTAACGTGCCCAAATATTCAGGAAGAACTGACTTACTGCATTAGTGAAAGCAAGTTAAATTTTTTAAGGGCACAGAAGGCTTCTATTCTACAAAGTAGTTTTGAACTGTACTCCTCAACATTTCCTAACCAAAAAAAAAAAAAAAAAAAAAGATAACTTTTGTGAGAATTACATTTCACTGTGTAAAAGTACTATCAAGTTCAGGAAACATTAAGAATAATCTTAATTAAAAGCTTGTCTGATATCACACTGTTGTTAAAACCTCTTTTCTCACTAGTTATCCACAGTTTTATTACTTATCTGTCTCTCCACATTACATAGTAATATCATAGATTTCTTTTCCTTCATCTATGTCTGAAGCTTAAGAAAGAACCATGGCATCTGTTTTGTTCCATAGGATACAGAGGGAGAAACGATGGAAACTTGTTACTGTCTGGGTGATGCCTATCCAAGTGACACAGAGAATGGAAAGGCTGGACAATGAGTTAAATAGGGACGTCAGAGTTTGAAAATTATTCAGCCAGGAGCACAGAGGTGTGGCCCTGTTGTAAGATGTTTTACTTAAGATTTTATTCATAATATTAAGCACTATTATGTATAATATTAAGCACTTAGTAACCACTAAGCCATCTATATTAATGGTCAAACATATCAATTCAGAACAAAGAACCTAGAAAAAGCGATTTGTCTTATCTTTTTTCATTTGATTCCACCTGCCATTTGCACAAGTGATAATTAAGAGACAGTCTTTTCATCCTTGTTTTCCTTCCCAAGGTCACCACACCTGTCATGAAAAGTGTCCATAACCCCATTTTCTCTGTAACTTGCTTTTAGACGTAAAACTCAGTTCTGTGGCTAGTGACAAGAAACATAAGGAAATACATATTTTCTTAAATTAAAATTGAGTAAAAGATGTGCAAAGCAGTGTTCATAGAGGAGATAGTTTCATTTTAATTTTTTAAAAAGACATTTAACTTTCAGTTTAGAGGAAGATGAGAAAAAGAGCTCCATACTTTTCAATTTTTAATTACAACATGAACAAAAGTTTGGATTATTTTATGGAAATAATTTGCAAATGAAAGTACACTTGTGATTTCCCTTAATAGAGAATTAGCACTGATACATTTTTACTCAAAGGGCTACTTACATTTCAGATTGTCTATTGAAATGTGAAATGTAAACGTATTATTTCTCTTCCCTACAGTACTTATTTTATTTTCTAGTGATATTAAAATTGATTTTACTACCTATGATATACTTTAAATTATTTTCCTTCATCAGATAATCGGTTTCTTTCCCTTAAGATTTAATTTCTATGTGTAATCTCATTAATATAAAGAAGTACTGTATGCAATGGTTTTGTACTGCTAAGTACTTCACATAATTCCGCTTATTCTAGTACTTAAATACTTAAAACACCACATAGATGGAGTTCAGTATAAGTTGACACTTCACTTTCTTTTGCTTATTGACTCAGTAAATGTTTAAAATGAGTTTAAATGACACAGAGAGAATCATATATGGCAAAATTCTACTCTCTGAGATGTGATCAGATTAATTTATGAAAGTGTTTGCATTCTAGTCACACTTTTGAGATGTTAGACAAATAAACCTTGTAATTTTTAAAGAAATGGTTACATACTGGAAGACTTTTAATCAAATGGCTTATAATCAGATCTTAATATCCTAATACATGGTATACTTGAACTTCACCCTTTCTGAGACCTGGGTTTGATCCCTGGGTTGGGGAGATCCCCTGGAGAAGGGAAAGGCTACCCACTCCAGTATTCTGGCCTGGAGAATTCCATGGACTGTATAGTCCATGGGGTTGCAAAGAGTTGGACATGACTGAGTGACTTTCACTCACTCACTTATTTGACCCACAAAATCTATAGCTCAGCGTTTAGCCTAATATGACACACATCAGGGGCATTAATGTGAGGAGAGAGTGCGACTTAGCAATGAACTATAAATGTATGCCGTTGATGAGATACACTGAAACATTCAGAATCATCTTTTTTCAGTTTATTTCCGGAAAGCTAGACCAATCATTTCATTTGATTTAAGAGGACATGGCTATTTTCAACACTACTAATAAATAGAAGATGTTTTTCCCTTTCATGGAAGGGATCTGTCATTGCAAGTGTTTATATAAAATTTTCAGGGACATGGAATACATCTTGGCACAAAGTAAACTACCTTATTCAGAAGTGAAATTATGATGTTTATTTCTGGGAGCACTGCCACCTAAAAATAGCCTGTCTAGTCACCTTATAGTGTATTCTTTTATTTCATGGGTGGAAGTTCAGGGCTGAGTCTGTGTTTATTTGTGCCTCGCTTGACCTAATGGCCAAAAATGCCTGATGCCTTAAAGTACATCTCCTCTAAGAATATAATACGGTTATACCCTGTCAATTGGTCATCTGGTATTTCTCCCTGCTCCCTCACACAACCTCTAGTCAGGCCACTTGCTTTGGTGTCCTGTGAAAACACATGGCCTTCTGTGCTGTAAACTTTTCCTGGAATGGCCTTTCCCCCAGCAGCCTTTTCTCATCTCTCTATTTAACCCCCAGCCTATTCTCTCAGCTCTAGCTTGAGCTCTGTCTTCTTAGGGCCCCACTACACCATCAGCTCCAAATGCTCTCTTTTTGAAATGCTGAGAATCCTTCTGCATGATTTAGAATTTAATACCATTCTAAAAGATTTCACTTGCTGTTCTTCATATGTATGAATCTTCTCACTCAGGAGAAGGCAAGAAGTTCTTTGAGGGTAGGAATCACACCTCATATTTCTACACCCCACAAAAAGTGTTTAGGAAATTTTTGCTAGATAAAACTTTTGCTGCATGTGATGTGACCATAAATCCACTGGATTAAAAAATCAAATTTATGTCATAGAAAACAAAGAAGGTGAGTGAGTGGATTAATTGGTGATAAAAGAGTTCATCCAAAATTTATCTTAAGCCTTGGAAAGACACGTCCACTGCCTCTAGATTTATGATGCTTGCTCTGTCGCTTCACTCATGTCTGACTCTGTGACTCTAAGGACTGCGTCTCGCCAGGCTCCTTTGTCGACATCAGTCGTTGTCCCTTAATGTTCTGAAGGGATTGGCTCCAGGATCCCCTGTGGATACCAAAATCCTCAAATCCTCAAGTCCCAGATATAAAATAGCATAATATTTGCATATAACCTAAGTGTCTGCCTACAATGCAGAAGACCTGGGTTCGATCCCTGAGTCAGGAAGATCCTCTGGAGAAGGAAATGGCAACCCACTCCAGTACTCTTGCCTGAAAAATCCCATGGATGGAGGAGCCTGGTAGGCTATAGTCCATGGGGTTGTAAAGAGTCAGACTTCACTTGGTCTTGGTAGACTTTAAATCATCTCTTCTTTGCTTATGATATCCAATACAATGAAAATGCGACATAAATAGGTGTGAATACAGCACATATGTAAATAGTTGTCAGCACAATGTAAATGTGATGTAAATTGCTTCTGTGTCAAAGTCGTCGTTTTTCTAACAGCATTTGCCCACATTCGTGTCCCTGTGTCACACTTTGGCGATTCTCACAACACTGGAAACTTTTTCATTAGTATTTGCTATCATAATCTGTGATCAGCAATCCTTGATGTTACTACCATGACTCACTGAAGAGTCAGACGATAGCATTTTTTAGCAATCAAATATGTTTTAATTAAGGTATGTACATTGTTTTTCAGACATAATGCTTTTTCATACTTTATAGATACAGTGTGGTATATACATGCCTTCCCTAGTGGCTTGGTGGTAGAGCATCTGCCTGCTAAACAAGAAATGTGGGTTCAGTCCCTGGGTCAGGAAGATCCCCTGGAGAAAGAAATGGCAACCCACTGCCGTATTCTTGCCTGGAAAGTCCCACTGACAGAACAGCCTGGGGGCTATAGTTATGGGGTTGCAAAAGAGTCAGACACAAGTTAGTGACTAAACAACAATAGGCTATACATAACTTCCATATGCAAGCCAAGAAATTCCTGTCACTTGCTTTATTGTGATACCCACTTTATTGCAATAGTCTGGAATTGAACCCGCAGTATCTCTCAGGAATGCCTGTATTGTGACTGCACCTGTTATGTTCAGTTAGCATTTATCAGATTGGATTTTCTTTAGCTCTCTGAATAACTTATTTTCTCAGAAATCAATACTATCTATCACAACTAATAATTTGTATCAATTTTCATTCTTTTGGAGAATAAATGAAGATGACACATTTAATAATAATCCTAGTAGGGTATGGCAACCCACTCCAATATTCCTGCCTGGAAAATCCAGTGGACAGAGGAGCCTGGTGTGCTACAGTCCACAGGGTTGCAAAGAGTCGGACATGACTCAGAGACCAACACTGTACTGACTAGTAAGGTATGTCTAGAGAAAAGGCTGTATTAAAATGAGGCCATTTTGAGTGCTCACCCAGTACAGAGTCCTGATTCACTTTGGTTACTGAGGACACAAGGCCGTAGGATAGCAGGGTTTTCCCCAGGCAACCTCTGCAGCATAAACTGCTGTGGCCACAAATGGCAGCGTTGCCCAGTGATCCCACAGCTATTCTATTTCAGTCATGTGTGTGGCTTGGCAGCAAGATGCTCTTGAAAAGTTTTCATCTTCCATGGGGTTTCCCTTTGGAGTTAAGCTTTCCCCTTTCATAATAATGAAACAAAACTCTGCTGACTGAGCAACAGGTGTTTCACCTCATTTCTTTCTTTAATCATCTCTTAGTCCCTATTTTTTTTTTTTTAAGTTGGTGTACATAGTCTTCCACGTCACTTCCATGTGACACACAGTGACTGAGCAGCTGGGAAAATGCTGTGAGAGTGGTATGGACACACACATGTACAGCACATAGACCCTGTTGCACTAACGTGGTTGTCAGTGTAGGCAGAGTTCTCACAATGTGCTACTGCATTGCCCCATCCTGGGCAATTCACATCACGGAACTGTGCCACAGGTGAAATGAGAGGTGACCTTTGTCCTCCATTTGGCAAGAGCCAGACCCTTGTTGTGCCCAACCAGGGTGCCGTGGTTTAGGAAAATTATGGAGAAAGTGGATATGATTTAGCAGTTTGCACTAAAAATGATTTTAGAGGTTAAGGGGTGGGGCTTTTCAATTTAGAAGAGAAATGGTAAGTTAGAGCAGACTACTTCAGATTCACAAAGGTTTAGTGTGAGGAGGACTGAAAACTGTTTGCTGTCTGCACTCATGACAGATCAGAAGGTAAGGCGCTTAGTGGTTTGGGGGAATTCAATACAAGCTCTCATTGTAGGTCATTTGAAGACCTCAGGCTCTTTCTTATATTGGGGAAATGCTTGTATTCTCAGGACTTGGCCTAACCGTGGTAGAAAAGAGGAAAATTATTTCATCCCTTCCCTTTTCTATAGGCAAAGCCGAAAATGATCAATGGGTCACTGATCATCAGATCAGTGGATCAATGGATCAGTTATTATTAGCATATTTTAATAATAATAATAACACTGCCAACACTTACTCACCTGTTATGTGGTAGGCACTGTTTTAAGGAGTTTAACTCATTCAATCTTTGCAATCTGTTAGGCACATACCCTTTTATTATTCTCAATAAAAAACCTCTGAGGCTCAAGAGGTTTAAGTAAATGACTAATCACACACAGTTGGCAAGATCTGAATCCAGAAAGACTGATTCCAGAGTTCTAGCCTTTTTCTACCATGTCATACTGTCTCATGTCTATTTTTCCCTCCACAGATATTTTAACACTAATCTAGGAGCCACAAAAGAGAAAAGAGACTCTCTGAAGGTTTGACAGAGGAAGACGTGAACAGTGGATAATCATAAATACAGGTTCTTGAATTCTAACACACTGTTTTAAAAAAAGAAATCAAAGGTATGCATATGATAATGCAGTGTGACACTTGTTTGATTTTATAATGGTGGCTGTTATTGGCGTGACAGAATTAAATAGTTTTAGAAGTCGGAATGATTAAAAAAGAAATTCTAGTTTAAAAATCAGTAGTTCTGGGCAATAACAACAGCTCTTTCAGTGACCTGTGATCCTAGGTCACTTATATGCATTATTCTTCATCCCTGTGAAATGTGGATTATCCCTCCCAGAGTAGTTATAAAGGGAAAATTATACACAGGATATGAGAGCAATTTGAAAATTATAAATCTGGGTTCAAATAAAAAGCTTTATTATTTTAGTAAGAAAATAATATCAATTTATCAAGAAACATTACTATCAGTTTACTAATAAACTGTCTTGCAATAGTTCATTTTATGAGAAGTGTACCAAAACACTTTAGGATATTTATGTCAGTGCCTTAATGTGTTGATCGTCTGTCTTAGAAATTCTAAGACATTCAGGAAGTCTTGCTCTTTGTTCCATGTGCTGAGCACATGTTGCTCATACTCTATGGGCTTACTTATTTCTTTGCATGATTGCCTGTCCCAGAAGACTGTGAGTCCCTACAGGCAGTGGCTATTTTCTATTAAACTTTGTATGTCTCAGCAGAGAGCTGGCTACATAAATATAAAATAAATGATGCAGAAAGAATATAATCCAAGAAGACAGAGATCATGTCTTCCATATCACTGTTCCTATATTTTATCCAAGTACGGTGTTCTGGAGTAGGTTTGAAATGCTGAATAGATTAAATACTTAACATTTAAAGCCACCACCACATAGCAGTGCTAGATTAATAAATTTGACTTGTATCAGTCTACTCCAGGGGCTTCCCTGGTGGCTCAGACAGTAAATGATTCTCCTACAATGCAGGAGACCTGGGTTCAATCAGTGGGTTGGGAAGATCCCCTGGAGAAGGGAACAGCTACCTACTCTAGTATTCTGGCCTGGAGAATTCCATGGACAGAGGAGCCTGGCGGGCTACAGTCCGTGGGGTCGCAAAGTTGGACACAACTGGGCGACTTTCACACACACAATCTACTTTGAAAATCAAGTGCCTCTCTGACAAGAGCAAATAAGAGTAAATTTGAAATGTGACCATAAAGGAATGAAATTAATTTTCACTTGTGATTTGTAAAAATCAATCTCCTTATTTTACACTTATGTCTTGTAAATTAAGAGGATAACATAGATGTCTTACAGCAATGCTTATAGCTTTAACAATTATGTCATACATTAAAAAAAAAAGTTATTTCACGGAAGGTGCTATTATAAATGGAATGTGATCTTCCGGAAAATATTCTGTAAGCAGGTAGCCCTGAATAAGTAAGAAAGCAATTCTTCAAAATAAAATATGTACAGAAAATAAAGCATATACCAGTCACAGAAAGGAAAGCAGTATAAATGACTTCCCAAAGGTAATGGGTGTGAATAAGACATGTCTGAGAGTAGTTGAAATCAGTTATGCTAAAAGTATTTATGAAATAGACTGAATAACTTAAGAACAGAACTCCCATTCATATAAGGCCTTTACTTCAGGCTTCTTGTCTCATCACTGAAGAAATATTTAAGTTTCTATTATTTTCCAAAATTATGTTCTCATCTCTAAAAGTTGGCAGTAGATCATTTCAGTAATTCATCTGTCTGAAAAATACCCCTGCATCTAAATTCATCTAAATTGACATAAGTGATAAAAAAAATGCTAAGAACTGTTTGAAGGGTATTAAGCAAAATAACATGAACATGATCCGTATATCAAATGATAATAAAACTACACTTCTAACTTCTAATAGGAAATGGGGTTCATAAATGCAAATTTCTTAGTTCTACATACCCAATTCAAGAGTTTATAATCTTCTAATCTATATCTGGGAACATTTTTAAAAAGACTACTGTTATAAAAATTGTGGTAGTTTTTATAATGTCACTTATCTGATCAACATCACTACTGAAGTAAGGGTTGGTAGGTCCAAGGTATAAATATTATGTACTTGGTATTGAGAGAGTCAATTCCTAGGCAGGTTGATAAGAAGTCCGGGTGTCCCCAGGGAGAGAGGGGTCTGGAATTCTCAAGGAGGAGGAAAGGACAAACTTTTTTTTCCTCTACATTCCTTAGGATTATAGAACAATAATGTATCCTGCCTGAGGACAGTCTCTGGAAAAAAAACCTTCTGGCTAATCCTGTTATCTTAAAATGTAAATTATGGCAGTGGGTCTAGTGAGGTCTTTACAACCTCCAGACATTCTTTTGACTCCCTGTAATAAGTAGTCAAAAAGTGCATAACTCCATCGCTAACACTAGCAAGGGGGCACTCTTTCTGCCCCTTCTGATGTCTATGTCAGAAGCTTTCTCTATCCCTTTTATACTTTAATAAAACTTTATTACACAAAGGCTCTGAGTGATCAAGCCTCGTCTCTGGCCTCTGAATTCTTCTTCTCCGGAGCCCAAGAATCCCAGTGTCTTTCGTGGTTCAGTAACACATTCGCATGCATTACTCTGTATACATATGTAAAATGAGTTCATGTGAAGGATATACTGCATAAAATAGCACTCTATAAAATCAACAGATATATCTCACGTGCACCATTTGCAGAGCGGAGTGAAGGGAAAAATTCTGTAATCACACCAGGACTGGGCTCTGTCTAGACCCACCTCCTCCCTATGCAGGGTGTGAGTCCTGCTGTAACGGGTAGTCTTTACTGTCTGCTGGTTAATTAATGGTAGCCATTAGAGCCTCCTGGGTGGCCACCCGTGTCCTCACCATGATTCCCTATCAGTATGTGTAATTGCGGTCAAAGGGTTGAGGCCAAGCTCCTAATTTTGGAATCACCAAATACATGTAAAAATGAATCATCACAGAGAAGAATATTTTTCATACCCAGTAATTAATATTATAGGATAGTTAGTAAGTGGTAAGAACTGGGGTAGTGGATTCTAGGGTAATAGTGATCACTGAAATGGCTAGTCTACATTGAACAGTGAAGATAACTTGGATATTTGGATTATCGCACCTGTTCTGGGAAGTGCAAGATCACACAAGACGACAGCACTTCAGAGGTTAGGGACATACCCTTCTACCTGGGATGTACTAGTTATACCTTATACCTAGTTATAACCTATGATTTCCATTAGTCTACAAACATTTGTGTAAAAGTGTGAAATAGAATATCCATGAGAAGAAAGTTAGGGTGAGCTACTTCCAATTCCCCTCCTGGGATGAAGAGTATAATAAATATGTATGTACTCAACCATGCACTTGCATACAAACACATATAAATCGTGTCTTTTTAAACTGCATCACCTTTAAAATGCCCACTTTGTGTGGATGCGCATGTGAATTCAGTCCTGTCTGACTCTTTGCGACCCCGTGGACTGTAGCCCGCCAGGCTCTTCTGTCCATGGGATTTTCCAGGCAAAATTACTGGAGTGGGTTTCCATTTCCTTCTCTGGGGGATCTTCCTGACCCAGGGATTGAACTTGTGTCTCTTGAGTCTCCTGCATTGGTAGGTGGGTTCTTTACCAACTGTCTACTTTAAACCTTTCTTAATTGGGTGGGTGGTTGTGCCTCCTCACATTTTTGAGGGAATTTTCTAGAAGTTTTCCACTATCAGCTTGGCATTTGATTATGCAGCTTGAAGGGGTTTCAGTGTCTTTAAGTGATTTCTAAAATTTCAAAAATCCTAAATTCTTGTATTTCATAAAAGATCTCACCGGTAACTCAAAGGCTCCCAGTTTGAAGTTATCAGACCTTTTAGGAGACCACAGTCATAATGTTGATATTTTTATGGCCAACTAAAACAGCTCTTTTGTTGTACAAAGTCTTTAAAAATAATACTGAAGAAACTATAACAGACATAAAATTGATATCGAGAAGATTCTGTCCTTTATGCTGTTTCATAGAGAGAGGGGTTTAGACACAAAGAACAATATAAATAATCACACCAGACAACAAACACTTCATGGTTAGGAGTACCATGCTCTATGCTCTATGTCCCAACACTCCCCAGTGCAAAGATGTTCATGTATAACACTGTCATTAAGTCTTCACCAGCTATATGAAGTTATATTTCATCACAAAGTCAATATTTTTGAAAAATAAATCTAAGATTGCATTAGTTTAGCAGGGTTCAGAAAAGAAAGAGGTTTTTTTCCTAGGCCCTTACTTGATTTTCACTCCTATAACTGAAAATATTTGATCCTCAGAGGCACAGAATGAGTCAGGAGTGAAGTCAGAAGCACTATTACTGCAGTACCTCCAGCCAGTGTTAAGGGAAGTATAATGCAAGTTCAACGCAATACCTGATGGCTCTAAACACTTCTTGTCTAATATTTAAGTAAATAACATAGTTGTGCCTATCCAGCTCAAAAATCCCTACTGTAGCACAAATGGACAAACATAAAAATAGTTACTGTTGCCATCAAGATTTTTGGAAGGGGATTTCAAACTGCTTTTATGGAAGGGGATTTCTCCTGTCACCTGATGGCAACAGTAACTATTTACTGAACTGTGCAGTCTCAGGGAGTTCCTAACATACTGTACTGGTGTCTAATATCAGGGACTCCTCCACGTTCAGAAGAGGTAGACATTAATTGGATCCTCAAATATGGTTTTATCTACACAGTCTGGAAAGCAGCAACTAGAATACATTTTTTTTTCTAGTTTTGGTTGCAATGTGTCAGTTTTTAAACTTATATTTTAAACAGACACAATAGAACATGCTTTCATTTGGTTTACCCCACTTTGATGCAATGAGTTTAATGTATAAACTTATATCAAAATGTCTTATTCATCTTAACACTTAGCTGTGTGTGTGTACATAAAATAGAAATGTGTGTGAAATATATAAAATATTCAAACCATACTATCTAATACAGCTCTCTATATATGTACTGTAATCTCAATAGGTACTTATAACTACAGAATCACAGAGTAACTACACCATTTGCTTAATTTTTAAAGGAGTGGTGAGAATAATTATATGTTATATGCATAGGTATATACTACATGTAAATATGCTTCATCTCCATTTATATATACATAAATTCATATTTTAATTATTATGATTATAGAGTGAATAATTAAGTTAGTGAGCACTGCTCAGAACTTAGGAAGTAAATAAAGATCACAGAAGCTCAGCCGGGTAAAAAGTGCTTTATGACTCCTCATTAAGTAAATGTGTTTACCTTCCATTTATTATGAAGAGGTTTTCTAAAAAGTAAATTGATGTTTATTTTTTGTTTAATGATTACATATTTCACTGTTGAAAATAAGCTGATATGAAGTTACTGGTATGGATTTAGGAACAAGAGTAATGAATGATATATAGAGAAGAATAAAGAATCTTTAGGAGAAAAGAAATTAAAAAAGAAGACAGCACTTTCAAAAGCATTTAAAGAATGATTACCTACCAGTTCTACTCGTCCGAAACCTCCAACTCCAAGGGTGTCAATGATGTTGAAATCAGACAGCTTCAGGTTGGCGAAGAAAGCAGCTTCAGCTTCATATCTGGAGTTTTTGATGCGAAAAAATGGAAATTTCTTAGAGGTGCAAACACGAGTACCACGTACAACTGTACCGGAATGACATGACTGTGAAACAGGGTTTACCTGCTTAAATTCCATCTTGCTTTTAGAGTCTGCGTTTTCTCATACTCATAATTTTTTGTTTTTGGTCCCAGTTGTGCAGAATAACCTAGATTTGAGCTTGTTTTTTCAAAGTAGAAAAATACAAAGTACCCAGTGCATGCCAGTCATGGACTTATAAATCCAGTTATCAAATCAGAGTTACATCTCGGTGTTTTTCTACGCGTCTTCTTGTGAGCACAGACTGTTTGTGTAGTTCTTTTTTGGTTTTGTTTTGGATTGTTTGGTTTTGCTTGGTTTTGTTTTTGCCGTTCAGGTTTTGGATGGCAGTTTCTCATTAGGTTCCCTTATCCACAGGCTGGCAGTGGCTCCTATTAATAATTATTAAAAGCGGCAAGATCATTGAGGTCTCTGGAGCGCAGTCACAGCCAGGTTTTACGAAAACAGATCCAAAAAGCTGAGGACTGATGTGGAAATATCTGAAATGGATGGTTTCGGAAGCATATTCACATTCCTAAAAAGTGTCTTCCCTTCGTTTGTGATTACCCACTGACTCTCAGCTAGTAATCCCAGTGTCTTTAGGCTTGCCAGTTTCTTATATGAGTGGTGTGAAGGAGCACAGGCTAGCCTTCAAAAGTCTAACTCTTCGGACAGGCAAACTGGACCCACGCAAGTGGCCAAAATAAGTGTCTCCTGATGAGACAAGTGAATATGAGCTGCTTAAAATATCGCCTTGTTAAAAGGCCCTACTATTTTTAGAAAGGGCAGGAAGGCATAAAGATGATCCTCCCACTCGCTAAAGTCAGGTCAGGGAGTAATTCAGCTGTCTCAAAAATAAAGTATTTGAATAGCTATGTGTAATCCATGACCTTCCACCAGGCAGTACCTGATGCAGTCGTATGCTATAATAGACATGATGAACGTGCCTGAAATAATGATACTAACACAGCTGGTTTATGTCGGGTTTTGGAAAAAATTATCCACAGGCACGTTTGGTGTTAAGCTGTGCTAACATGTTAGCTATTCCATTATAATCAAACACAAATTCGGACTCCCCACTTGGGAGAAATGTGAACTAGCTTTCTAGGTGAGCTTTCAACAGTTTCCAGTTTACGAGGACAGTTCTGGTTTTTCACGCATCAATTCTTAAAAGACTCATGAGAAGGTAAAAATAACATTACTTCTCCTTATTAGCTGATTATGGGAAATCAACTCCTTCCAGTACACCTCTATAAATAAGACTGCTAGTCAATCTGAATGCTATTTGTAGACTGATCTCATTAACTACACAATCGAGAGATCCACATAATACTTCAGGAGATGGTTTACTAGAATGGAACCTAAGCAACAAATGTGCATTTCTAGCATTCCAACGGGGTCCCTGCTTTTGGAAAATTAAAGCTCCATCCCATTTAAAGGGTCAATGGCACAGTTCACTCCAACAGGTGTCTAAAAGGGACATCTGTTGGGATCAGACCCAGTGACAGTTTGTATGTGTTCAAGCATTTCCTGGCAGTCAAATTCTTAATGACATTGTTTTTGAATAATATCCCATGTGCTTGCTAGATTTAGAAATTTCAGATACTAAGGGAATAAACTGTTTCAGACTACTCTGACACCATTTTATAGATTTACAATAAGGTGTTATTACTTATAGCTCTTGAGATGTGCCCCCCCACCCACCCACAGCCTTATGTTTGAACTCTGTAAAATTGGTCTGGAAATATCCAAACAAGTCATCTTCAGCCATTTGCTGCACATCAGAACTTCCTGAGCATCTTTTAGAAACCACTTAATAGGGGTCCCACCACAGGTCAAGTTAATCAGCGATTGATCCAAGAAAATCAGTAGTTTTCCAATGAGTCTGGAGTGTGATGCATTCATGGAAAGAGTATTGGGGACTCTTATCACTTGGTCTTGACTCCTATCCCTGTTGTCCTAGAACCATAGGAATGAACAATAGCTTTGTAAGGGCTAACACGGTTTAAAAAAATACATTGATAAATAAAGACATATACAGAACGCAAAACTTTACTAATTACTTTGCTATTATTTCTAGGTGAATTTTTAAAATACTTCCTTTAATTGGGTGATTTTTTTGTAGTGGTTGGTGAAATACCTTTTGAAGGGCACTTTGGTAATTGTGCACTTAATCCTTCATTCTGTTCCTACCGGCCTCAGGTCATGATTTTTGGGGAAGACAAAGAATGTAAGAACGCTGTCAGAGCACTTTCTTTTCCAAGCAAGGAAATGTTGTTGCTTAGTATTTCATGTCTTTTTTTTTCTCTTTAAGGTTACTCTTTAGGAAGTCTCTTCATCATGGAGACTCTGTACACCTTTCCTTTTTGAATAAATAGCTATGTTTTTTAACATGGAAATCACCATCTGAAGAGACATTTGTAAAAAAGCCAAACTAGAGATGCTTTAGCTTCTTTAGGTGTCTAACCACTCCAGCTCATAACGTGAAGGGATATTTTCATTCTTTCTTGTTACTTAGAAATTATTTGAAAATAACTTGAATACATCAGTTATGTTTTACAGCCCTTACAGTTGATGATTTTGAATGACAAAGGAGACAAAATAAGTTGGCTAGGTAAATGGCTCTTGTCCTATAAAACATGTTTTGTCTAAAGGACGTAAATGTGGAGCATGAGTTTGTAGCTTACTTACTATTGCAGCCTACCAGGTCCAAGGAATTAGGCCCAGACTCACTCAAATCTAAAATACATCTGTACAAAAGTGTTTATGAGAGGGACAGTTCCCTCTCATAAATACATATCAGTAAGGCAACCCTGAATATTTCTTGGAAGGACTGAAGCTGAAGCTCTAATACTTTGGCCACCTGATGCAAAGACCTGGCTCATTGGAAAAGACCCTGATGCTCAGAAAGATTGAGGGCAGGAGGAGAAGGGGACGACAGAGGATGAGATGGTTGATGGCATCATTGACTCAATGGGCTTGAGTTTGAGCAAATTCCGGGAACTAGTGAAGGACAGGGCAGCCTAGTGTGCTGCAGTCTATGAGGGTAGTAAAGAGTCAGGCACAACTGAGCAGCTGAACAACAGGGCATACAGTTCCTGATGTTCGACTGCTTAAAATCTGGCAAGAAGTAGGAAGTATATTTTCCAGTGTTCCTTAACTTAGAGGTACAAATTTTTAAAAATAATACTATTATTTACAGTTGACCCTTGAACAGTGCAAAGGTTAGGGGTGCTGACCCTCCAACAATCAGAAACTCATGTATAATTAATAGTGGGCCTTCCATAGCCACAGTTTTCCCGTATCTACAGCTCCACATCTGCCGGTTCAACCAAGTGCATCATGTAGTATTTACTACTGAAAAAAATCTGCAGATCAGAGGATCCTCACAGTTCACACTCATATTGTTCAAGGGTCAACTGTATTGAATGAACAAATGAATACAAGTATATTCATTAACTTTTTAAACACAGGGTGAGAGCAATGGATTCTCTTCCTTGAAAGTGCAAATACTGACATACTCTGTGACTTCAAGGAGCTTACAAACCCTCAAAATAGGTTAACAACATGAAAATAACTACAACAAGAGAATAAGTGTGTGGGGTGAAACAGATAATATATCATTTCTTAAACATCATTGGAGAAGGAAATGGCAACCCACTCCAGTGTTCTTGCCTGGAAAATCCCAGGGACGGGGGAGCCTGGTGGGCTGCTGTCTACGGGATCACACAGAGTTGGACATGACTGAAGCAACTTAGCAGCAGCAGCAGCAGTATTTCTTAAACGTGCCTGACAATATGATTCACCTGGCGCTTTGATGATCAGAATCCACAATCTCTAATCTGTACAGGGTACTCTAACTAGTGACATATGGAAATTGTAAGAACTGCTAGAAAGAAACAAAGTTGCCTACACTTTCACCTTCTCTTTTCATTTCTCCTTATACACCAAAGGAAGTTCTAAAAGCAATGAGCATGTAAATAAAGCTGCAGCTGTAAAGATGATGAGACCAAGACACATATGCAAAATCTAGAAACAAAAATAATACTAGAATAATCTTAACCTATCTTTCTCTTCTAGTATCTCTTCCAAAACCACATCTCTTCTAGTATCACCAACTTACACAAATCAAGAGTAAGATTCAGATGTCCTTTATTATTCACAATTTTTTTTTTTTGTTTTTTTGCTGTTGCCATAGGTCAATGAATCAACTCTGTCATCATTTCAAGACAACAGAATTGGGTTCTAGTCTTTATGACTGATCACTACTATTAAGAAGCAAATGTCTCTTCTTAATAGTGAAAACAAAGTACAACCCAGGATAAAAATGTATGAAACTTAAAATTTTATCTTCATGTTGATAGTACAATAGCAGAAATGGCTCAGTGTTAATTTACAAAGCAAATAATAGTAGATGCATTTTGAAAGTAAGGTCCAAGAATCCAAAGGGACATCCAGATGGGATACAAAAGCCAGTAACTAAAAGACAACGAAACAAAAGGCTAGTGCGGCCCTATTTACTCTAGCAAAATCTTTAATTTAAATCTGCTTCAGAAGTCTACTCTTAAGTGTCTCCAAGTAAAATCAAACAGAATCCTAGTATATTTTAACCCACATGCAGATCAGTCACCACTGCTTTCCTGTGCTATCTCCCCTTGGGTGTATTTTTATTTCCTGTTGAGTTTAGTTTTATCAGACTTTGGGGGAATCTATAAAATGTTTCAGTAAATACACACAAACTCTCATCTATGACTAAGTTTTTTACTCTATAACTTTTAATAGTAAGATGAGATTCAAGGAGACAATGTTGATGCTAGACTTAAAAATAATGCAAGAGCACATCCTAGCCTACAAGCAGAAGCTCGTGACTTGTGATCCTGGCTCTGCCGGTGACTTAGGACTTCCAAGTCATGAATTCTTCAACATTTAGGCCTTTGCAACAGTATCAACATACACTTAAGTAAGTAGGGAGAAGTTGTATAGATATAGTCAGAATCCTAGCTTACTTAAACGTCCAGATGAATGCCTAGGAATCCTTTCACTTTTTATGTGATCAAAGAACATTAATACTTATAAATAAATATTTACAGAAATAGTTAAAGGAGGTAAGAAATCTTCAACAGTTAGCCTTAAGCACAAAATATATACCTGGTCTAGGACACACACAAGCTATAATGCTGGCCATCTACTGAATAAACACTTACTTTGGTACATGGGATTTTAGGCAGGACTAATTCCTGATTTAACAAAACTTGGCGCATTAATTTTTAATCTTGAAGAGCAAATACAAATTCAGCCAGACATTAACTATATATACAGAGAAAACAGAATTGAAAACTGGACCAATAATACTTGTTTAACACAGATGTGATCTGGGTTTAAACTACTGGGACTATCACCTCATTGTGCTACATTAACATTTTGTGAATATGAACATAGTTACTACATGTCCTATTCCCTGATTCTAAAATGTTTGGAATTAAATAAGCTTAGTCATTAAAAGAAAAATGGATAGTCCTTAAATCTGTAAGCAAGTCATCAGTCATCTCTTATTAATATAATTGTTTTATTTGAAAGTCTTATTGTTAAACTAACTTTAAAAGCAGAATCTTCTGACTTCATTAGAAAACTGTGAACTATTTTATTTTTTTAAGGTTTAAAAGGGAGTTATTTCCTGTTGAAATAATGTTTTTCAAACAACATTTTAATGAAAATCTATTATTACTATACGTTTTGGGGGAAAAAACTCTTTAAATATTAGAAACCCTATTCATATACTTCTAAACAAAAAGAAATGATCTTTAATTTTGTCTGGTTGTAAAGCATACAAGTATAGTCAGTGTCTTTTAGGAATGGTGGCAAAAACTTGAAGAAATAAAAAGTTTGAAAGTAACTTAATGAATATAAAGTATTTCATTATGTCAATTTTCTCCAGAAAGTATAATCTTTTCTTCAGGGAATTTGAGATAGCATTAGTTTGCTTTCTGTACTTTCAAAATTGTGTTTTTTTCAGAAAAGTCTTTTTTTAAAGTACTTTAGCCATGAAATAGTTCTACTTATTTTTCAAATGCATTCCCTTGAGAAGATACAGCCAACAGGAATAGACAAGAAAATTGCATTACTCATATCTGCTGCCTAATAAGAATGATAGTAATGCAATTTTTTTTTTAATTTAAGAAGCACTTTCTTCCAAGGACTCTAAAATGTCTCTCATTTAATTTATCCTTCCTGATTCTCTGTGAAGATGGGATAACAGGTATTTTTACTTCTATTTTGCAACTGGGTAGACCAGCTGCTGCTAAGTGATTGATTTCAGTAATTAAGCACTAGAAGAACTGGAACTAAAAACCTTGGGCGTGCTTCACATTGTACCATGTTTACACTTATTCTCTAAAATTTAATTTCATCTTAAGATAGAGAATCAGACAACTTTAAAGATGCTTTTATCTCAAAGTAGTAAGATACTATCGTGGTTCAAAATCTAGATCAACACCACTGAGAGGTCCTCTCATCCAACCTTCACATTTTAAAAAAATGAAAGAACTAAGTCCAGAGATAGCAAGTGACTTAGCCAAAGTCACAAAAGTGCAGGTGTAAGTGACTGGCATTTTGACTTACTATCTGTAATCCTTTTTACTATCTGATTCTATCATCACAGTTTTTTTTTTTAATTATGGTATTTGTAAAATAAAGGCAAACATATGTTATAAAATATATTTGAATACTATACTATTTTGTTACACATTTACATCAAGAATGTGACTCCTATCTGAGCACTGATGCCTTCTTGTCTTTGATGTGGCCTGTGGGTGCGTGTGCTCTGATTAAGTAAAAGGACTCAGAATGAAAGTGCACTGCTGCTCAAGAGAGAAGTTTTAACAATCCAAACATTAGAGCTGCATTTGTGAAAATGAGGAATAAGCTACCCAGCGTTAGCTTGAAATATATTGACCATCATGCATTTTTAGTTATTCTGTTTTTAAAGAGAGTCTGTATATTAATTTGAAAGGAATTTTAATTTTTCTGAAATAAGGCCCAAAGTAAATATATATTGCCATGAAAAAAACTAGCAAGAAAGAAATTAAAGATTTTCTTCTTATTGGTTTTGTTACTTAAACCGAGTCACTAGCCCATAATAAAGTTATTTATTTAGTTATTCAGCAATTATTATTATTTATTGAGAATGCAGATACTTGCATGTATATATTCAAAGAAGAAAAGCATGCAGTCTTCAACTTTATGCCAGAATAGTATTTCTTTCATGTAAGCGGGCAGCCATCAGAGACTAGTGACCTGAGGAAGTTTTCTCATCTCCGTGCATATTAACATCCCTCCTTCTCCCTTTCCTATGTCTCAGAATCTCATTCTGAGGCTTTTGCTTATGACTATGGACTAGGGCTTCTCTAGTCCATAGTCAGAGGGTAAAGCATCTGCCCACAATGTGGGAGACCTAGGTTCGATCCCTGGGTGGGAAAGATCCTCTGGAGAAGGAAATGGCAACCCACTCCATTATTCAGGCCTGGAAAACCCCGTGGACGGAGAAGCCTGGTAGGCTACAGTCTATGGGGTTGCAAAGAATCAGACACAACTGAGTGACTTCACTTTCACTTTTCACTTTTATGGACTAGGATGGTCCAGACTGGGACAGCAAAGGCCAGGAAGTTGAAGTTTAAGGGAAAGGAGGTAGGTAAAAATGATTCTTTCAGCCTTCACTGCTCCAACTCCTCTGCCTGTGGAAAGCATCTCTATCCTCACTTATTGCCTCTTGTGCTCTGGAGTAAATATTCACTACAGCAGAACTTGCCTCCAATGTCCATGAGGATGGTGTTTGCCATCGATAACATTTCTAGAGAAGGGATGGGTAAAGACAGCCCAAGTTTTCTCCTCAAAGATGAAAATATCTTTTCTACCCCCATATTAAGAGCTCTTTCCCTTTTCTTATCCATTATTTTTATATAGAGTTTAAATATTGAAATAAATAAGAGAAATTTTAAGCTTAGTTAAATGTCATAATTAGGCATAATTATAATCTTTATCAAGGGATCAGTCAGAAGACTGAACTAGGAACAGAAGGATTAGGTAAGACTTAAATGAACACTGCTGGTGCTAAGTCGCTTCAGTCGTGTCCGACTGTGTGTGACCCCATAGATGGCAGCCCACCAGGCTCCCTCATCCCTGGGATTTTCCAGGCAAGAACACTGGAGTCAGTTGCCATTTCCTTCTCCAAATGAACACTAGGGGTCAGCTTTTACTTCTAAACTCAGGGCCTTTGCTATGTACCTCAATTTTCATGGCTCCCCTTTATTTCTGTAGGATTCTACATGAACTTCAGAGCAAGGAGCTTGGGGATGTGGCCATGCTCACAGCAAGCCAAAGGAAGAGAGGGCAGTAAGATTCAGTGTGTGGCAAGAAGAAAATAAGACTAGAAGCCACTCTCCCTGACCTCTAGGAATATAGGAAAAGAAGTGATCAGGAGTTGGCCCAGGACCAAGCCTGAGCAACACATTCTCATTTCTGTAAAATGAAGGTTTGTACTAGACAGGTCTATAAAGTTCACTTGCAGGCTGATCATTCTGGGAAATACACACTCGACAAGCAGTCGTGGTCCCCACAGCTTCTCTTTTGCGCACCAGTCCTGCTCTCTAATCCCTGACTCCTGAAGCTCTCATTTCAAGAAACATTATAGAAGTTTTTGTTTAAGGGAGTCTTGCTCTCAGCAACAAGTAGGCAGAAGACCCCTGACTCACCAGTTGGTCAAGACATGTCTTGATGTTCAAAATAGAACTGTTAATGCATTTCCCCATAACACTGTAATATACCAGAGATGCCCTGTCACCCAGGATTCACATCAGAATTATGGGGTGAGTTAAAAACAGACCTTGATACAATGGTAGGATTTTGGACTAGGCATTCATATTTTAAAGTAAGGTTAATAGATGTGTCTATACAGCTCTTAATATCAAGACTAATGATCATATGTAAATTAAGATTACTAATATTGTTAGATACCTATGTGACAGACATCTATTACAAAGGGTGCAAGTACCACAGGGCAATGTATCCACAGTTCTAAGCAGTTATTCTCAAGTGATCTTGGAGAATACCACCCACTCTTGACACAGGGAAAGCCTGTATGTCTTTTTCTTAGTAGAGAGAATATTAAGTGGAACAGAAGAAAATTGAGCAAAAATTTTGCCATGTCACATAGTTCAGTAACAGTGATTATACATTAGCAAATGAAGGCTCAGGGAATACCACCTCTTTGTTATCAAGTCATTGCCATCTAAATGCAAAATCTGGCATTGTTCTATGCTGCAGCCAATACAACTGAATAATTAAGCAAACTATAGGGTTTGAGGCTGAAAAAAAAATGGTTTCCATATTTTGTTCAGATTTTCTTGGGTTTTACCTAATGACCTTTTTCTGTTCCAGGAGCCCATCCATACTATGTTTAATTACTATATCTCCTTAGATACTCTTTGGCTATGCTGTTTCCCAGACTTGCCTTGTTCATGATGACCTTGACAGTTTTAAGCAGTACCAGTCAGGTGTTTTGTAGAATATGTCTCAATTCTGATTTATTTGATGTTTTTCTCATGATTTCACTCAAGTTCTCAGTTTTAGGGGATGAAGACCATAGAGGTCAGCTGCCATTTTCATCACACCATGTCAAGGATATCTGCTATCTAGATGATTTATCACTAATGACTCAGACCTTGATCATCTGCCTAAGATGATAACTGTGTAGTTTTTAACAGAGTACATACTTACAGAAACCCACAAATACAAAAGGACTGTATTACAATGCAGTCTTCTCCATAATTTTTACCTTATAAATACGTCCCCCTCAAAATGAATTAACTTTACAAAGGTATTCTACATTTCAACACTGCTGAGGTTTCTGCTCAATAATTCAAAAGTATCATCATAAAATATACTGGTTAAGATTAGCACAGATGGCTACAATATTCAAAACTAGTATCTTTCCACACATTTTTACACAAATGATAGGAGTGGAGAGATAATGGTGGAACAACTCATTTTCCTCAAATCACTGCCTCTTTTTTATGCGGGTATTGAGTCATTACAGTAATTGTTTCTCTGAGTATATGCCACAGTTATCATGGAAGACCAGGATTAACCACATTTCACTTTAGCTATACTGTTGGTTTAGATAAATACTGCTATGGTGGGTGGGGTGAGTTGGGAGATTAGGGTTGATGCATATATACTACTGGTACTATATGCAAAACAGACAACTAATGAGAGCCTACTGCATGGCACAGGGAAATCTACTCCGTGCTCTGTGTTGACCTCAAAGGGAAGGAAACACGAAAGAGAGAAGACGCATGTAGACCTATAGCTGACTCACTTGGCTGTACAGTAAAAACACACTGTAAAGCAATTATACTCCATTGAAATGTAATTAAAATGAAAGAAATACTGCTGTAACAGGTAAATGGAACTTCACTCCTGAGTTAACACATATTGGTCATATTTTGTGCTTTTTACAATGGTTTTAAAAGAGGACTACCTACATACTAACAGATTGCATAGGATACTAAGTGATTCTTTCAACAGGAAGTTGCAGACTGTGTATCTAAAGTAAAAATGATGCATTTGATGTACTTACCACACGGTAAAGCTCCTTACTTGACACTTGTATAAATAGAATTGAATAGCACTGCATCAGTTTTATTTTTTATAGTTAATAAATAATAGTGTGAAATGAAGGAAACTGGGAGCATTTAGGCCTATTATAGTTATTCTTTATACCACTTAACAGGTTCAGTTCAGTCGCTCACTCGTGTCTGACTCTTTGTGACCCCATGAATCGCAGCACGCCGGGCCTGCCTATCTGTCACTAACTCCCGGAGTTTACCCAAACTCATGACCCATTGAGTCAGTGATGCCATCCAACCATCTCATCCTCTGTCATCCCCTTCTCCTCCTGCCCTCAATCTTTCCCAGCATCACTCGTGTCTGACTCTTTGTGACCCCATGAATCGCAGCACGCCGGGCCTGCCTATCTGTCACTAACTCCCGGAGTTTACCCAAACTCATGACCCATTGAGTCAGTGATGCCATCCAACCATCTCATCCTCTGTCATCCCCTTCTCCTCCTGCCCTCAATCCTTCCCAGCATCAGGGTAGAGAATATTTTTTCCATCTTTGACTTTCTTTTCCTCACAGATTTTCCAGGGATAGAGCTGACATCTCGGCCACACCCTATACTCAATTCTCTTTGTATGACTTCCTTTTCCTCATCCAAATAAATTACTAGATTTTCTTTCAGGAGTTAGCAGCTAACCAAATGCACAAGTCTTGGTGGATTAATCTGGTCTTTTGACAAGAGAACAAGCTCTACTTGTGATGAGAGCATCACTTTGACTTCCCTCTCTCTACTAGGTTTAACGATCTTGATGTTGGATATTCACTTATCGTGTTCAGACAGCAGACAGTGTCTGATTGGATTCTGTCTGATTTGCCTTCTTGTAACTTTGCCAAAACGACAGCAGTGCAGACAGAGGACAGAAAACCTTTCTTCTTCCCCTTTAGAACAGGACGCTGATGACCTGAACTTAGGAACTTGTACTGTGTCTTGACACCTGTGAGCAGGCGTCCAACAATGTGAACTAGAGGGAACCTGGGGGATTCATAGGATGGGGCTGCAGAGAACAGGGGGCTTTCCTTCAGGAAGCTGAGGAATCAGAGTTTCATCCTTTCTATACAACTTGTGGGATGTGGCTAGGGATAGGAAAAACAGATGGAACCTCAGTGTAAATATATACAGTATATAAAACATGAGAGGAATAATTACGAATTGAGGAAATCTATTTCTAGTAGTGCTTATTTTCACTGACTGCAAAGGAATTTCAGTAATAATGAAATTATACTATCATGCTATTTGCCCAAAGATACCACTTCAGAAAAGTAACAGAAAACAGGTGATAGGGAGAGTGTGAGTTAGTCTGTGCGGTTCCATCTTTTAAAAAGTTAATACACTGCCATTCTGGTGCCAACACATCCACTGTTACATTGATACCTATTTCAGAAACCGGATTGCTACCAGCCTTTCTTGCTGAAGTCTGTGGAGAATCAAGTCACAAGCATGGGCCACAAGACGATGTTGATGTGAGTGTTCTTCGACTTGTACAAAGTTAACTATTTTTATGTCTATAAATTGTGTTCCAGCCAATGTAAGAAGCTGAAATAAGGCTCAAATCTATGTTTAATGTAAGATACAAGATTTGAAATAGTTTCAGTAAACATGATTATTAATTTCTAGAGCGTTACTTGCTAATTAGAAAATAAAGATGTAAAAAAAAAATCATCAGTGAGAATTACTGCAGTTCTAAGTTTCAGGCTGCTAACATTACACTTGCAGGCCTCGACAAGCTTGCCTAGAACATATTTATATATAGGGAGTAGACGTGTATGCTATCTGGAAACCTTAAATATGACAGTTTAGAGTACTGCTGCACAATTTGTTCAGGAAGACCTTTCTTAGGTGACATAACAAATGAGACTATACCTAGCATTGGATCAAGAATCTACTGACAGGCAAAAAGCTCTTCAACCATTAGTTTAAGTTTTACGGAAAGTTATCTAAGGTGGATACTTTCTAGACCCTGGATCTTTGAAGCATACTGATAAGTGTGACTATTTCTTTAATACTGTTAGTCGCTCAGTCATGTCCAGCTCTTTGCAGCCCTCTGGACTGCAGCCCACCAGGCTCCTCTGTCCATGGGATCCTCCAGGCAAGGATATTGGAGTGGTTTGCCAGTGCCTTCTCCATTTCTTTAATAGTAAGACCCCAATTATCTAGCACTATCTTTTTAGAAAATGATTATCAAGGCTTCCCTCTTCTAATTACCATGTAGATTTCTGTCACTTTTCTTTTTTTAATAAAGGTCTTTCTTAGGTGACATTAACAAATGAGATCATTTGTTTGTTATGGGGGATCAATATTTCTAGAATGGATTACTTTCTTTCAAACCATTTAAAACATAATTTATTGAATATAATAGAGCATTCAGAAGATGACCCCAGATGATCATTTTATACAAGGAATTAGTGTGCTGTTACCTCTATTTAAGATGACTCTAATAAAACTTGTGTAGTATTTATTTGTTATTAGTTGTTTGATTTTTAGGTATTACCTGTTGATAGTCAGGAAGCCTATCCATCTTATCTCCCATTTCCGATCCAGACACACTCATTTTCTGCAAGCTATAAAACCAGATAGCCAAATTTGTTATAATTGCAACTATAATTGGAGAAGGAAATGGCAACCTACTCCAGTGTTCTTGCCTGGAGAATCCCAGGGACGGGGGAGCCTGGTGGGCTGCCGTCTCTGGGGTCACACAGAGTCGGACACAACTGAAGTGACTTAGCAGCAGCAGCAACTATAATATATATATTTTTTGCCATCAGTGAGTATTTCCATAGGCAATAAAATAAAACAGTTAAACTATATGCATGCTCAGTCATGTCCAACTCTTTGTGACCCCATGGACTGTAGCCTGCCAAGCTCCTCTATCCATGGGATTTTCCAGGCAAGAATACTGGAGTGGGTTTCCATTTCCTTTTTCAGGGGATCTTCCCAACTGAGAGGTCGAACCCACATTCTCCTTCATCTCCTGCATTGCAGGTGGATTCTTTACCACTGAGCCACTGCGGAAGCCTTTGGACAAATCCTAGCTACATTATTCAGTGGCAACGAGAGTTTCAATAGCCACAGGATCCCTCTGTGCCTCAGTTTTCTTTCTTTAATGAACACGCTAACCAAACCAACTCCATTGAGTTATAGTAAATGAGACAATACATGTGAAAGAAAACTAGGCAATCAATAATAATAAAACAATCACTACCTCCTATGGATGCTTTACTGCATGCAAAGTGCTCTTCCTTGTTATTACTAACTGCCTGAACTTCCTGTCCATGGCTGTGTTCTAAGTCGTCTTTCTCCCCACTGGACTCGGATCTAGGTAGAAGATTAGCAATCCAACTAGAAATAAATGGTATGTTACTATATAGAGATAAAAATTAGTTTAGGAATGTGCAAATATGCCATAAAGTTGACATTTTACTTCTTTTCTTCATATTCAGTTTAATTACAATGATTTCACTGGTGGTTATGATCTTCCCGTGAGACACTGTTAGCTCTCTGCACTACTGCTGTGTAACACAATTTATGCCATGGTGTCACCATTTAATTTATGAGCCATCATGACTGGATTAAACTGAAAACAAAGGAATCATATGATGAATGAAACATGGGATCCTGACAGTCTATTCTAGCCCCCCTAGCAGCAGTAGCAGTAAAAGAACAGTACATGAGGGTCTCCTTTTGAAATTTAATATGGCTTTTTTCAATTTTACTGGGGGTTACTCCTACAGAATATGGAATTTATGAGCTGTCATGTGGATGAAAGAAAAGCACAAAGCTCTCATGTTGCTTCAGAGTAAGACCTTACCTTCAACTATTCCCTGAGCTTGAGAGGCAGAGCAGACATCACCATGCTCTTATTCCCAGTCAAGCAATAGATACAGAGTCAGACAGTAACCATGGTAATCCAGAGCCTGGAAATGCCTGAAACACAGTCTTGAGAGGCATTTGCAGAAAGTCTGAGGGTGTCCTTTCCGAGGATGAATCGTTGCCAAAATCAGAATTGCCAAGAAGCTGCTCAGTGACCTAACCCTGCAAACAGACCCCTCTCCCACTTTCCTGGGGCTTTACTTAATATGTGTCACTTTTTAAAGTCACCTTGAGGGCAGTTCCTTGGGAAACAAGACTAAGACTTGGTCAAGTTCTAGTGGCACAAAGCATCTCACGGGTTTTATTAACATGCAGGTGAAACTGGACATGCCCCCTTCTGGACCAAGGAGTTGTACCTGCAAAGGTGTGCCTTTCAGAGAGGGATGGCTAATTTTCCAATCTTTTACTTTCTTGCCTTTGGTAACTAATTATAACACTCCTTTGATAAAGGCTTATTAGAGCATAATGTCTTTACCCCACTGAATAATGTTTATTAGAGGAACATTTCCAGAGGTTGAGTTTTGAAGATAAAATAAATTGAAGAAAGAGAAAATTCCTTCTTTATCATTTTACTGACAAATGACAATAGAAGAAGAAAAAAGACACAAAAGATCTGGTTTTTTTTTTTAAGGCTCCATCAAAGCATATTTGCAACATTTCATCATGTTACATGAATTTATTAGCTATTCTTATAATATACAATACAGTTAACATCACATGGGGCTGTTTTATGGCAGTGGAAAAATACTCATTAAAAAGGCTAAATGTTTTTGAGATGAAGGTGACATGATAAAGCTCTGGAATCCACTTATCGCAGTCATTTCATGGATACCCATTTTAGCAATTTTAGCATTTATTATCAGTGGTCTATTTCCGCCTGGGGAAGCTGACCTGAAGAGCCTGGTCTGTATCACACAGGTTCTGACTAGGGCCCATAGTCCTCCAGACATGGACACATAAGAGCACGGTCAAGAAGAGCATTTTCACCATGCATATAATCCTACTGTTATCATCCCATGTCTGTGTACTGCACTAAAATCAAGCATCGCTTTCTTCATGTGCCTGGCACTGTGCCATGCACTTTTCTAGAAGCTTGCTTAGTAAAGAGGAGCAGGTACACAGCCTAGCGGGAAACACACAGAAGGGCGTTACGAACCACAAGAGAAAAACCTGAAACATAGGCCTCTCATTCTCAGGATTCATTTGCTTTTAAGTGAGGGTTGCCTGGTTGGGACAAATGCAAAAAAGCACAGACTTCCAAGTCAAATGATGCTCCCTGAAAGTTTTAACAGCAGCAGCTGCGGCCCCTTTAAGTTCAGGTCTCCTCCTCCTTCCAGACCAGATTCCTTCTGAGATCAGCAGTGCAGTGGCTTAAATTCCTGGTTTAGCTGCTACCTCTGTATTTCACATCTTTTACTTTCTATTGAAAATCCAAATCAGAATCAGAACAAAGACTATTTGGGGAACTTAGACCACGTAAATGAAAATGAGGCTGTAATGTTTATGGCAGTGATGCAATTGAGAACTACAATTGCATAGAAAACTGCATTTCAGAAGAAAGGTTTTCTTTTCATTTGGAAGAATGTTACCAGGATGATGACTTTGGCTTAACCTACCCGCACTTGAACTTCAAATTGACTTGCCTTTAAAGAATTCCAAATCATGAGGAAATGTATACCACCTGCTTTAGATTTTCTAACAGAAAGTGAACATTTGAGTTTTGCAGCTAAAACAGGCATTTAAAGCTATGGCATCGCTAACTTCCTCTGGAAGGGGAAGGAGATCTGAAATCAGAAACATAAAGTTAAGAAGTAACATGGAGAAATAATCAGTTTTTCTTTGAGTACAAAGCAATGTCCCCCTCATTACCCATAGAGAAACAATAATAATATAGGCACATGCGCATTACAACTTCATCAGGAGTTGAAAAGGGGAAACTTTTGGTTACTTGTCAACCTGGAATGATATTTACAGATGTTGCTCTTATTTAGGTCTTTTAATATTATTATAGGTAATTAGTTCTCATGAGAAAGCTATCTTCCATTTGTACAATCTATATATCATTTCTGAATGGAATACATTTTATCCTCTGTTGTACCTCAAGGGAAAGAAAAGAATCTTATGTGTTACCACTAAGTGTTGGTTAGATAAGAAGTATTTCCCTATTGGTATTACTCATGAAATGGGGCTGAAAATTTTACAAATGATGTGAGAGGAGTTTGGAACTAACTCCTGTCTTCATGTTGCCTTCATATACTATCCTCCTTTGGCTATAATTCACAGATAATAATGAATAATAATAATTCTTCAATCCTGTAAAATTGCTTCAAGGACCACATGTTAAAATTCTCTTCCACTAAGAACAGGTGCCTGACAAAATATGAGATCTCTTGCAACTTAGGATTATGTATTCATTTTATTCCCCCCGTAACGCTAGATCTAATAATACTGAACAACGTTTGCACACTTTCAGAGGAATTAAAAGTAGACCTTAAGTTCAAATCAACGATGATGACTGCCATTTGATCCAATTCATACAGTTTTTGATCCTTTTCCCCCCATGGATCGTGACATTTACTTAAATGATAGTTACAAGACATCTAATAGTCCTGAAAGAAGGCAAACAGCTTATTTTTTTCTTCCTGCTCTGGAGTCCCTGATGTTCACTGGAACACCCTACGATCAGGGATTCAGCTGTCCCTGCCAATGACGCAAACTGCTGAGAGATGCCTAGGGCAGGCTTGACCCATTTCACAACTGCTTATGACACAGTTTTCAGGCATTATTTTTCAGCATGAAAATAATATCTCAATTGACCTAAAACCACAAAGTACATTTTCAATGTTGGTAAGACATGACCTTTGCCCTGCATGTTTTATAATGGAAACCAAGTGGCCGAGAGTTACAAAAATTATCCCCAGGCTAACGACAGAATAAGCCTGCTGTGAGAGACAGACTGATTCCAGGAAAACTCTGTAATCTTTTTAGCATTTACCAATCTAACTAACTCTCTTGAGACTGGTAAATTATACAAGTCAGTTATGCTGAAAGACACTTGAGAGACTACAGTAAATAATGAGCCAGCTAAAACAAGGTGAAATAAAACACTGGAATTATTTTAGACCATTTAAGCAACCTGAGCATTACAATGAAAATGAAATTCAAACTTCCTATATTTTCAACAGAATCAGGCAGTTCTATGATATCATGAAATATTTTTAGCAAATTACCAGTAAATCAAGCATATGTCAGCCACTGTTAAAAATAGACGCTAAGAATACAGCAGTGGACACAATATACCAAAAAAAAAAAAAAAAAAAAAAAATCTGCCCCCTTCATGTGCTTTACATACTGGTAGAGCAGAAAGACAGAGAGACAAGTGAAATATATATGTTAAATTGTGGTAAATTAGTCAAAGAAGACGGACAAGGGCTGCCAGAACAGGAGTTAGGGGGCTACAAATTTTAACTCTGGTAATTAGGGAAAGTCTAACTGAAAAGGAGGTATCTTGTGAAGGCCTGGCCCAGGTGGAATCTGGGGTGGGAATATTCTATCAGAGGAAACAAACTGCAGTTCCTCTGAGGCAAGAGTGTGTCTGGTGGGCGTGACAGGTAGCACGGGCACTACAGCGCCGGATCAGAGTGAAGGCAGGAAGAGGAGGGGGAGGAGCCTGGGGGCCAGGCGGCGGCAGAAGGCATTGAGTTGTCTGTGGCCTCACAGACCACCGGGAGGAGCTGACTTTCACTCTGAGTGGAAGGTTTTGAGCAGTCCGTTTTTATAGACTCTAGGTTGAAAATAGACAATAGGAGGACACAGGGGGAAATATGGAAACAAGTCAGAAGCCACTGCAATAATTCACACCAGAAAAGACGTAGCGTGTACTGAGATGATAATGCAGAGTGGTTGGTTTGGGGACATATTCTGAAAGTTGAGTCGACAGGATCTGATGTTAGATGAATATGAAGTGTAAGTCAAAGAAAGAGAAAAAGGATGATTCTAAAGTTTTGAGCCTCAAAAATGGGAAAGACAATTCTATTTTTTGAAATATAGAAAAATGCAAAAAAAAATCAGGTTTGGAGGAAAAGTAGGAATTCAGTTTTGATATTTTAACTTTGCGATGTATATGATTCATAGGCCATTGGATATCTGACATTCAAAAAGACATCTGGACTGGAAACATAAATCTGGGGGTCACCAACATGGAGATGGTACTGAAGATTATGAGACAACCCAAGATCACCAAGGACGAAAGTATAGTCAGAGAAGAGATCCAAGGACTGAACCCTGGATCACACAAAAACTGGAAGGTCACAGAGATCAAGAGGATCCAACAAAGAAGTAAGTAGAGATGAAACAGCCAGTGAAGAAGAAAACACCAGGAGAATACAGTGAAAGCCCAGTGAAAAAAATGTTGCAAGTAACCAGTTGTATCAAAAACTATGTACAGGTCAAACTGGATAAGAAATGAGAATCAAAAATCATTGAATTTATCATGTTGGAGTTCCCTAGTGTCCTTGGAATAAGCAGCATAATACAAGGCAGTATGTTTTTCTATCAACAACATTAACAAATGCATGTATCTATTTTACCCAGTGAAAGCAGAGTATGTGCTAGTCATTATACTAAACCCTTTACACTTACTGCTACTTTATTCTCACAAGAACAACCCCTCCCTGAGGAAACGAAAGCATAGACAGTTCACTAACTTTCCAAGATCACATTGCTTGTAAGGCATAGAAATGGGTTTTTGAAATGGCAACCCACTCCAGTGTTCTTGCCCGGAGAATCCCAGGGATGGGGGAGCCTGGTGGGCTACCGTCTATGGGGTCACACAGAGTCAGACACGACTGAAGCGACTTAGCAGTAGCAGCATGCAAGTCTGAGTCTAGAATCTGTGCTGCAAATCACCATCTGATTCTTACCATCATCATCTATTTACTTACCTAGAAAGTCCCATGATATCACATGTTTAATGTTTTCACTGGTGAAGAATTACTTAACTCACTGGCCCATAATAAATATTTATAAGAAAATGAAAGGTTTTGAAATACAAAGACCATGAATCTAGGTAGCAATTCATATTATTGTAGTGGGGTTGTGGTTTAAGAATGGGTTGACTTTGGTTCACTAGCATTATTAAGAGACTGAAACCCATCTGTCTTTGACCATTTTCTTCCTAGGGGACATCTGGGTAGCCCTAAACAAAGGAGAGGGTAGAAGTAAGCAAATTTTCCCTGAAGAATAATATGCTTCTCCCATGGGTGAACTATACTGACTTCTTAAAAGGGGTGACCCTCCCACCCCAGTTCACTGGCTCTGAGGCATCAAACGGATGATTCTAAAGGAAGATCAAGGACTGTTTACTGGAGGGCAAGGCCCCCTAACTCATTCACACAATCTCTCAACCCTGGAAACAGAGAAGCAGCTGGTGATGGAATACTCTTATCTCCATCCTCAACAAACTCCAAGTTTAAACATCAATAAAGTGACATTTATCTAACTATCCAAACTATTCTCATGAACACTTAACCAACTCTGCTTCTAGAATTCTGAAGTTTGAAAGTACTAAACCCAACAGCATAAAAGTCTATCTTAGTTTTTATTGAAAGTTTTAGTATCCACTTAGCTTTTTGGTTTATAATTTTAAAAAAGGCTCCTTTAAGAAAGAAACACTATCGTATTTTGCATTTATTGCATATTTAGAAATATTAAGCCTATAATAGACACTCAATAAAACATATGTTGATTTTTAAAGTCTCATTTTAGACCGATTTATCTTTTTGTGTGTGTGAATTAAGTGAAAAATATCTACTACAGCTCCCTATTTGTTGACTTAATTTCTTCACTGACTTAATGAATCCCTATGTGAATATTCATATTATTTAAAAATCAATACAACTTAATATCTAGATCTCGCATTTTCTTTTAAAACAATGATTAATAAAATTTCTATTTTTACTTCTGTATGCAAAGAATTAAGTACAATGAAATATGCTGCTTGCAAATAATCTTAAGTTGTAGCAAAACAGAACAATAAAGATTCATTAATTTACTTCTTGAAATAAAATTTACTGTAGCATATTCATTCAGCATGCTTTCTATATTAGATCCTAATAAAGCTTATACAGTAAGAATTTAATGCTCAGAACACATTATCTAAAATGTATTGGCTTGAAATAACAATGAACATCTATTATCTTATCGTTTCTGTGAGTCAGGAACTTGGGATAAGCTTATCTAGGCAGTCTGTCTTGGGGTCTCTCATGGAGATGTCATCTGAGGCTATGGTCATCTGAAGCCTGACTAGAGCTGAGGGTTTGGGTCCAAGGCAGCTCACTCAAATAGTTGACAAGCTGGTGTTCATTGTTGGCAGAGCCTCCCAGGTCCTCTCCGTGCCTGTTTCTCCACAAGTTGCCTGCGCGTCCTCATGACATGGTGACTGGCTTCCTCCCAAAGCAGGTAATCTCAGACAGTAAGGCAGAGGCCACAGTGTTTTATAACCTAGCTTCAAAAATCACACACCAGTTACTTCCACAGCGTTCTGTTGGTCACGTGAGCAGCAGTCATTCAGTATGAGAGGTGAAGTCAAGGGCATGAAAACCAGGAAGCGAGGCTCACTAAAGGCCATCTTAAAAGCTGGCAGTTCTTTGATGAGGATTAAAGACTTGGACTTAATTCTCTCTCTCTCTTTTTTTTTTCTTTTTGACTCTTCCCTCTGGATCATCACTTCTTTCCAAGTCGTACTTAGTTACCCATTTTTGAAATTGAAAAGCTGCTCATTTTTGAAGTTGAAGAGAAATTTGAGGTTCCAAAGCCCTCTTCATTTTGTGTGGCCTTGGTTGCTTTTGGTCCAAGCTGGTGATGCTTTGACAGTATGATTCTCTTAACTTTGTGGGTCTCTGATGGATTCTGCTTGAGTTCATTCCATAGACAAAAGCCATACCTGCAGATCTCTTTAACATAAGGTTTTTTCAACTTTAGGCTTCTGCTGAGACAGCTGAGGCACAACACCCTTAGGCATTTTAGAAACTCTATTGTCTGACTGAATAGGTCTCTGAGGCAAACCTTTAAGTGCTTCTGAGGTCATCACAAAAGATTTCACAGACATGACTTTAGCTCCATATTTGTCTCATATTTTCCTGACAGTGTCCAGGATTCGATTTTGCTTGGATGTCACTTCTTAATTTTAGCATCATTTGTCATCTAGAGAGGCCAAGAATTATTAAAACCAGAAAGTCCTGGCTCATTTCTTTTTGGCATTCCTTCATTTAATTTATTTCTCTCATAGCACATTTTCCATAAGCAGCAAGAAGAAACCAAGCTGCATCTTCCACACTTTACCTTGGGAATGACTCCTTAGCCACATTATCCAGTTCACCAGACACATTTATACGATCTACGTCACCACAGGTGACAGTGTTGCCAAACTTCCTGACACCATGAAGGTTCCCCTTTCCTCAGTTTCCAATAACAGCTTCCTCACTTTTCTTTATGTCCTCAGTGGGAGCTTCCTCAAAGGCCATCAGACTCCAGCCAAGTTTCTTCCAAGCTTACGTCTACCTACCTATTCCATTCTTTTCTCTTACACATTATGCCTTTTGATGGTAGCACCAACATTCCAGGAACCAAAACATGTGTTAGTTATCTAATGTTGCATTAAAAAATGATCCCCAAACTTAATGGTTTAAAATGATTAGTTGTTTCAGGCATTTAATATCTCAGAGTTTCTGTGGGTCTGTTTTTCTGGAGTGGCTCAGCTGGGAAGTTTTATCTTGGGGTTAATCATGAGGTTGCAGTCAAGATGTCAGCTGGAGATATAGTTATCAGGTCTTATCTGGGACAAAAGGATCCCATTTCAGGCTAACTCACTGCTATGGTTAGCTGTTGGCAGCAAACGTTGTATGTTCTCCATCTTATGGTGACTGTCGCACACAGAGAGCAAGGTGGAAGCCACAGTGTCTTTTACAACCTAGCATCAGATTTCAAACAATGTCACCTCCACAGTATATGCTGATGACAGGCCACCCATGATTGAGTGTGGGGGAGCACAATGAAAGGATGAGAATACCAGGAAGTAAAGCTCACTAGAGACCGTCCGCAAAATCTGGCCACCACTGTGTGCTGAGTTGAAGAGTGTCTCCCCAAAACTCATTTCTACCCAGACTCACAGAATATGACCACATTTGGAAACAGCATCTCTTTAGATGGTAATTCATTAAGATGAAGCAATACTAGATCACGTATGTGTGTGTGTTTAGGCTCGCAGTCATGTCGGACTCTGTGGCCCCACGGACTGTCGCCCACCAGGCTTCGCTGTCCGCGGGAGTTTCCAGGCTAGAATACTACAGTGGGTTGCCATCGCCTTCTCCAGGGATTCCTGACCCCGGGATGCAACTGTGTGTCCTGCACTGGCAGGTGGAGTCACTGAGCCACCAGGGTATCCCAGCGCTAGATCAGTGGCTCCAACTCCAGGCTCCCCACCCCAGTATTCTGGCCTGGAGAATTCCACGGGCTATACAGTCCACGGGGTCCCACAGCGTCGGACACAACCGAGCGACTTTCACTGTCACTTCAACTCCAGTGACGAGAGGAAAGACAGTCACTTAAAGATGAAGGCAGAATCTGAGTAACACAGTTACCAACAAGGAAACAAAGGGACACTTAGGACTGCCAACAACCACCAGAAGTAGCAGGAGGCAAGGGAAACTTCTTCCCTAGAGCCTTCCGAGGGAGCCTGACTCTGATCGCTTGATTTCAAACTTCTCCAGCTAAAACTTGTTATGGCAGCCCGAGGAAACGAATACACATGTTCTTTAAATTTTGGGTGCTTATTGATCCAGACAGTTTTCAACTGTAGTCATAGTTGAAAAAAAAAGCATGACTGCTTCACGTAGTGCTCAATTAAGTGAAACTGCAGAACACCGCATGAAACTAAGCATCGTAACCCACTCATTCCAATCTTACATGTGACGATTTCAACACATACTTTCAAATTACATCTATTAAGCATCTACCAGTTGCAGGATTCTCTACTGGATGTGCTTGAAGGGTTTGAAATAAAGCACCATACAGTTATTATTCTTAAATTCATTATTAGTTTATAGAGGAAGTATATGCAAAGCACTTGAGAATTTTTTTAAAGAAATAAATTATGACTCAAATAGAATGCATAGGACTAGTCATTACAATACAGTCCAGATTTCATTGGTGTTGCAATAGAGAAAATGTGTGTAACAAAGAAATGAGGTTCAATGAATGTGATTTGGAGGGAAGAAAGGAAAAGGTCTAGTCAGATGTGTTCCCAGTTGCATCACACACATTCTCGCGCTCACGCCTTCAGTCAAGCCACGCCCACACCCTAGGATGCCCTCTTTCTGCCTCTCCTCACCCACTCTAACCTCGACCCATCTCCTACTCCCCAAATCTTCCTTTCTATATGATCTGTTCCTCTGAATTCTTATTCTTCTCACCATCCTCCTCGTATATGGGACCCTTAGCCTTGCCATATACCCTTTGTGTGGCATTTCAATCTGTGGGGACAGGGCTCACATTTTCTATCCCACCACTCTACCCACAGTGTGCAGCCAAGACTATGTGTGACTACTGCTGAATCCAACTGGTGATGCATTTTTAATTTTAGTTCTTAATTAACTATTATTATTTGAATTGGATTTTGTCCATGCCTTAACTATATAGCACAATAGACATTTGCTGAAATAACCCTCCGCATAACTATTTCTAAATGGACTGTCTTCCTGTGACGTCTTCCCTACCCCAATCCTTTACTCTGCTTCCATAACTCTCTCCCATGAACCAGCATAGCAAGTGAGGGCAGGTCTACGAATATATAAAAAACAAAACAACTTGAGGAAAATGTATGCTTTCTCCTCCTTTCTGAGACAATGTGAGAAATAAGCAAGGATGATGGAAGAAAGGAAAGTATATTAACTGGGAACAGCACACATTTTAGGAGATTTGTTTTCAGAGATATATCTTCTTTTCTCACTTATGCATAATGGTAAAAAAAACTATGAGCAGCAGGGCCCCCTTATCACCCTCTACTTGTGACTGTTTTATTCATTCTTTTGTTCAAGAAACATTGGCTTACTCTACGTGTTAGGGACTAGAAATAAAACCAGAACTTATCCTACTGATAAAGGTGAGTGAAGGAACTTCTTCCTCAGGGTGAAGAGGAAAGGATTATTCAAATCTCTAAAGTGAAGTGAAGTGAAGTCGCTTAGTCGTGTTGGACTCTTTGCAACCCCATGGACTGTAGACTACCAGGCTCTTCCGTCCATGGGATTCTCCAGGCAAGAGTACTGGAGTGGGTTGCCATTTCCTTCTCCAGGAGATCTTCCCAACCCAGGGATCAAACCCTGGTCTCCCACATTGCAGGCAGATGCTTTACCATCCGAGCCACCAAGGAAGACTTCAAATCTCTAAAGTGGTGTCTAATTTGGAGAGGATCTTACAACCTTAGGGTGGTTCCAGTTTAGAAGTTGCCTTCAAAGACTGCATAATAATCAATTTATAAAGGAAGATCAAACATTGTGTGGATAGTATTGTGAGAAATGTCATGTGTCATGTGCATAATTTAAAACCTACCCACACTTAACTGTTGATCTCTGCCCCGGCCGCCACTGCTGACCCCTGCCAGCCTACAACTGCTGCTCCTAAACCTTTCCCCACCTCAGTAAACATTACTTACCAAACACAGTTTTCCCTGATTCGTCTCTTTTTCTCTCAGTCCAATATTCATTAATCAGCAACTATATTTAATTCTTCTTCGGAAAGTATCCTCCTATGCTCACTTCAGTAGCACATACACAAAAATTGTCCCCCAAACCAATCACTTCTAATTTCCTCCACTGCTACACCCTGTTACAGCCACCGCCCTCTCTGAACTGGACAACTACAAATAGCCTCTCAACTGGTCTGTCTGCTTCCATTCAGAACCTTCACTTTGTTCTATTCAAAGAGTTAAAGTGACTCCAAAATCACAAATCAGACCATGCCATTTCTCTACTCTTAACTCTTTGATAGCGTCACCAATTATAATAAAATTAAAGGTCCCTGCTCTGGTCTATCAGGTTCTATATGACCTGACCCCTGGCCCTCTTTCCCACCTCATTACTCATTACTTGTGTTCTGCTGACCGTAGTTCAGCCCTGCTGGGGTCCTGTCTAGTCCTCTGGTATGTTGGGAACATGTTCTTTTGCCCTCAAAGGAAAGTGCTGTTCCCTGGATACATTCTGGCGCCTACCCAAGTGTCGCTTCCTGCACGAGGCCATCCCCAACACCTTACCCACAGCGGCACCCTTGTCATCCTGTCTGCTTGTCCTTCAGCAGCACTCATCGCCAGCCGGCATTACACAACTGAAGAGACCCTTGGTTAATAATGGCTTGGAGTTCAGCAAGCGGACCATGGAAGAAGAACATTCCGAGGAGAGGGGAGGAAGCAAATGCTGCAAGAGTGAGTGTCCCTAGAACTCCAGAAAGAGTTGACTAAATCCTTATAGGAGAGCGGGAATGGAAACGTAGCTTGACACCAGCTCACAGAGGACCTTATATGCCATAAAGAGAACTTGGATTCGACCCTGATAAGGAAAACCAATCACCCTTGATAAAGGATCTCAACACACACCTAATTAATAAAAAACGTGTTAATAGTTGTAACCCAGAGACTCGCCCCATCTGTATCTCCCCTTATTTTCTAAAGGCTTCATCTTTAAAGGGAGAGATGTAATTCAAGCTTGTGCCTACAGAGAAGAGGCTATCCCAAGTCACTGTGTAGCAGCTCTGCACTTACTGGGTTTATGGCCACAAATGTTTTAGGACACATTTATAGGAGTATCAGCTAATAACTGATTTGACTGATCCCAGAATCACCGAATTATTGCCCTAAATTCAGGATACACTAAATCCTAAATTCACAAAATTGTTGTGATCCTAATACATAAGACAGTCATGAAATTAGTCTAATTCTGCTCAATCACCATTTGATTCCTTCCTGTAGGAAAAACATGGGCAAGGTGCCAGAAGAAATGAAAGTATCCCAAATGAATAAAATGTGGCTCCTGCAGTGATGGGAAGTAGTATAATGACCAGTTATATGACTGAATCACAATAAACGTAATGACAAAATGGTGTAAGCAAAATGTAAGCAGCACTCAGAGTGGGGTCTGCAACAGTTTCTAAATGACATTTGCCTTTCAAAAATCACTGAAAACCACTTAGGAAACAGCTGGCCCAGCAGTGGGGTTGGAGGATGCTGGGAGCCACACCCCAGAAGACCCTGAATCCCAGACTCAGGCTTCTGGATTTTGTCCTGCAGTTTAGAAGAACCAATGTCACTTTTTTTTTTTTTTTTTTTTAAATCTGCTTACTGGAAGGAATCCCAGAAAAATGGGGTTTATTTTGCTTATTTGTTTACCAAAACATGTCATTTGGGATACATGACCTAAACATGACCTTCAACTTTCAAACTTTCTCTCCAAGGGAATTTATTAAATTACTTTAGCAAAGTGAATCGGAAATGCATGTTTATCTTGGTTCCCTAACTCCTTTCCTTTGCAGTATTTTAAGACACATGGCATAGTTTGATCTTGGAGGATAATCATAAATATGTCCAGTATTTCATTGCAAAGAGGGTCAGAAGTAGCGATTTCTTTGGGCCCTGATTATTCAAGTATAAATTCACTTGGGTGAGCAACAATAAAAAGCACTCAAGCGAACAGATAAGAGGGTGAGTGTTTTCAGCCAGATTTTGGTTAGCCAACACTTTGTTAGCCAATGAAGGGTTATTTGGATTTCTCCCAGCTTCATCTCCTCCTCTCTAATAGGTGACTTGAGGAATCATACTGTTCATTAGTAGGTGTTAGGAAAATCAGTTTAGTAGTTTGTTAGCAAGCTGGAAAAAAAAAAAAAAAAAAACCTATGGGGAGAGAAAAATATGTAGAGTAAGGGGTTGGGATTATTTGTTGTTAATATTTATTTCCTACCTCACTGGTAATGACTACCGTGTTCTAGATGATCAGTGAAGGCATTTTAGACTCACAGGATTATTGAACACTCAGGCAGGCAGTTTGTAATCTGAAGGAAAACAGTATAATCGCATTTTCTAATTGGCCAAATCATTGTCATGCTTTTCAGTTAATTTCTTTATTTTATTTTCCCATGACTTTTCAAAGTCTCATAAGCTTGTAAATGGGTTGCGCATGGCTAATTAAAGCCTCCATGCTCAAAATCTATTCCTGTGAGTATGTAGATGTTTGATGAGTCATTTACCTCTAGTGTGAACGCAGAAAGGAAGAATTCCTTAAAGAAAAGCTCACTATGAAAATAAAGAAGTCCTGCAGGGGGACATGCTTCTTTTCTTCATTTTCCCACCTTTGTTTCATTTTAAATCATGCTATCATTTGCCTTTCATGCGCAGTTTCTCTAACTGCTGTTGAATTTTATTACGGCGAAATACAGGTAGATAATATGGCCTCATTTGTTCAACAGGCTCTTGGATAATAGAATTATTAGCATTAAATTATATTTGGTTAAAAGGTTTGAAGAATTAATGATGATAAGACTCAGGAAGATTAATGGCATTTTATGGGAGGACCAGAAAATGATAATGGTTTCTTTACTATCAAATATTTGGAAGATACCTAAAGGGCAGTTCACCTAGAAAAAGCATCCCAAACCTTATGAATTTTTAAATTTAACAATACAAAATAACCACCCTACTTTTGCATTAAAAATATTTCTAAGAGTGATAAATATAGAATAAAATTTTTTAAAAAGTAAAATCAAATCAAAATTATTCAAAGTTAAGGCTTCAGTTTAGGTTAAGAGAATACTGCCTCAGTTGCTATGACCAAAGATTTTGTATTTCAGCTGTTCACACAATTGAGTATCTTTGTCCTCAATCAAAAAGGAATTACATCAGACTTAAGCACAAATCAGCCAGAAGGCTAAGAAATACTTAATACTTTCTGTCTGTCCTTTCTACTACTGTCTTGTCAATTCTTAAAATGAGAATTACTTGGATTCAGTATTTCTTAATGACGGCCTTATGCTTGTGATCGCCACATCAGGCAAAAGGTGTTGACTCTGATCAGTCAGTTCAGTCCACTTGTTCAGTTGTGTCTGACTCTTTGCAACCCCACAGACTGCAGCACGCCAGGCCTCCCTGTCCATCACCAACTCCTGGAGTTTACTCAGACTCATGTCCATTGCGTCGGTGAAGCCATCCAACCATCTCATCCTCTGTCGTCCCCTTCTCCACCCACCTTCAATCTTTCCCAGCATCAGGGTCTCTTCCAATGAGTCAGTTCTTCGCATCAGGTGGCCAAAGTATTGGAGTTTCAGCTTCAGCATCAGTCCTTCCAATGAATATTCAGGACTGATTTCCTTTAGGATTGACTGGTTGGATCTCCTTGCAGTCCAAGGGACTCTCCGGAGTCTTCTCCAACACAGTTCAAAAGCATCAATTCTTTGGCACTCAGCTTTCTTTATAGTCCAACTCTCACATCCATATTGGAGAAGGGAATGGCAAACCAGTATTCTTGCCTGAGAACCCCATGAACCCTCTGATAGATGCCATCTATTAAGAATCCCTCATTCAGAATGGTACTGATGAATGTATTCACAGGGCAGGAATAGGGACTCAGACATAGAGAACAGACTCATGGACACAGTGGAGGAAGGAGAGGGCGAGACAAATGGAAAGAGCAGCTCTGAAACATGTATATTACCATATGTAAAACAGCTAGTGAGAAGCTGCGTTTTAAGACAGGGAGACCAACCTCGTGCTCTGTGATAACCTAGAGGGGTGGGATGGGGAAGAGTGCGAGGGAGTTTCAAGAGGGAGGGAACATATGTATACTTATGGCTGATTCACATTGTTATATGGCAGATCAATACAATATTGTAAAGCAATTATTCTCCAATTAAGAATAAATTCTTTAAAAAGAATTCCTCATCCTATTTTTATGAAAGCAACGTCAACTTACTTTCTAAATCATGAATTTCCTAAGGGAAGTCATTGAAATGAGAAGCAAAAATAGCAATGTCATTCTTCACGCAAATTACAACGACTGAGTTAAGGAGGAAGAGAAGGACTAACCACATGGTCATTACTAAAATGTCTTTTGTGATGTCTATACAGTCAACAAGGCAGAGAGGACGAGTGTGTCTTCCAGGTGGGGCATCTGCCTCAGCTGCCTCAAGCCTCTAAGGAAACTTGTTTCCACCTTCTTCAGTATAATCTAGGCAGCATATCCCTTAATCCATTGCATATTGCTTATCCTTTGGCATCTGAATAATGGTAAACCTCAGTAAATGCCTGTGTGTGTGTGTGCATGCTGAATCCCTTTAGTCATGTTCAACTCTGTGCTGCCCTATAGACTGTAACCTGCCAGGCTCTTCTCTCCATGGGACTCACCAGGCAAGAATGCTGGAGTGGGTTGCCATGCCCTCCTCCAGGGGATCTTCCTGAACTAGGGATCAAACCTGGGTCTCCTGCATTGCAGGCAGATTTTTTACTAACCATATCAAATAATTAAATCTCTCTATATACCATTTAGGAGTAAGGTTAAAAAAAAAAGTCTATTAAAATATATAATTCAGAGTGAGGTGGTTTGCTTTAGACTTTAGGAGATTCACTGGATGTTAACCCTGTAACCAAAAGAACTGAGTCACATATACTCATATATATTTTACCTAGCAGGTCTTTCAAGGGAACTCTAGCCTCTCTCAGGATATGCATTTATTCCTCTTCAGTTAAAAATAAATACAACAAAAGGAAGTAGGATAAACTTACACCCTAGTAGGCTTACGATTCAGAGGTGGAAGGAGGCAGGGTCAGAAGAGCCTTGGGTACTATTTTGGAAGGAAGGGAAACAGAGCCTACATAACCACCCTTGCATGACCTGTGGTTTGAGAAACAGAGCTCCGAACAGTTCCCACACAACAGCTGTTTCCCTGCATCCCCATCGTTGAGGACAGGAAGTGGAATGGCACAGAGAATGCAGTTTATAGGATCTGTTCTCTCAGAAAGTGAAACAGGATCTCCAGGCTATTAAATTCACTCCAGTGGCGAATCTGAACTCACTTGTTAAAAGCAATTGTCTGCCTACAAAGAAAAAGCTTGCATTTGTGAAAACTGAAGAGCTTTTAGAAGTGTTATATAAACACTTATACAGTCACTGGGTTTACACAAAGCTATATGAAAATTTAGAGACATTTTGATCCATTTAATTCTCATAACAGGATCAAAGTGATCTGGAAATATTTATGTATCTACAACCACATAGAGGCCACAGGTTCAATTCTCTCTAAGGGGCATGGAAAAAAATGGGTATCTAGCTCCAGCCATAGGAATTAAAACGTATTTAAGGCGCTCTACAGACCTGCTTTTACTAATTGCATCTAATTCTGGGACTAAACTAATGCTAGAGGCAAAGATGAGAAAATACGTAACTTCAGTTTCAATTTTAAAAAGTGTCTTTCTAATGTGGATGCTGTATATGACTATCACTCTTGAGTTGAAATTTTATAGCAAACCTCTTTGTACTGTCTGTGCAACTTCATTTCGAGGATCTTGCCAAATCATGTAAGAGTATCATCCTGATTTCCCTGGCATGCTGTTAGCTGTCTGCTGGTTTCGCACAGGATCCAAGCCCAGGAGCATGTTTGCTAAGGGCCCAGCTCCCAGAGCTTCTGAGAGTCAGTGTCACTTGTGTCTCACGTGTGACTCCTTTGCCCCAGATGAAAATTCAAGCTTCCCTTCTGAGTTTAGCAATCTCATGTTACAAAAGGGTCTAAGAAGACATAAGCAAGAATAATCAAAACAGCTGTCTGTGGTTCCAAACTAACAGTTCTTTTTGCATTCTTGGAAGCATTCTGAAGATTCTCTAAAATCAACTAGCTCTCTTCTGCCTTAGTTTGTTAGGGCCTCAGGGTACAGTTTGGATATTTTCTCCTTCGTCACTCTATGAGAATTTCCATGAGGACAGAGCAGTTCTTAAAACCACCACTAGAGGGGGGAAAAGTACAAGATTTGCCTCAAGTTAAATCTGTAGTTTTCTGACTCCTTTGGTACTTAATCAATCCTTAAGATATTCAATCAGATGTTACAAAACATTTTAGCTTTTAGATATACAACTATTCTGTATTTACTTGTCATCTGAATTTTTGTTGTTGATATAATTTGTATAAGATCAAAACCAAAAATTACGTTTCTGTCCCTACTAAAACATATTTCAATATATTCATTAATCCTTACAATCTGTCTTTGGTATTTTAAGGTTATCCAACCAAACATACAATTTTAAATTTTCAAAAGATTATTCTCTTTTGAAAAATACATGCATTCGTGACTATCACCAAAATGTATCCCATTCATTTTTTTCATGATGTAAAGAGAAAACGTCAAGGTGATAAAAGCAAGTATTGTACAGTGAATTCAGACGCACAAAAGGAAGCAGTTTTGGTTTCTTGCCTCCTTCACCGTCTGAATCCTTGCGTACCTCGCTTTACAGAATAGTGTTTCTGGCAAGTCATCTTCAAAATAAAACTTTGTATTTAGAGTTAATATAGTTCTTGAAAGTGGAATCATCATACTGGCAATTTTTTAGGATAGATTTGTATAAATATTTTAGCATTACAATTGTAATACCATTAATGCAAAAACTCTTAAAATACATTTCCAAAGAAATCTATAACTAATAAACACAATAATATTCAAAATGACTCACAAATTATAAAAATGATTCTGCTTTCACAGCAGAAATTGTTCCCTCAGTGGAAGGTTTCCTAATGGCTCCCCTGTTCTATATCTATATCCTTAGAATGAACCTTCTGAAACACATGATCACATTAGCTGACTGCCTAAAGACTGGATATTTCCTCACTGTATTTGCATCAAGTTGGAATCGTTTCCTGGGCATTAAAAAATCCACAATGTGGCCTCCTTTTGGCCTCTGTTTTTTATGGACTCTCCGTTTTAACTTCATGCTCTAGTCCCATAGGACTGGGTAAGAATCCCTAAACACTCTCTTCCCATCCCTATACCTACTATTTCTTAAGAAATAAAAATGATTTTTAACATTTACTGTATTTAACCACCTGAGGAGCCACTGTACAAAGGGCTTTCCATACAGACTCCTCATTTAATCTTACCCCCAATTCTGATGGGAGTGTGTATACGAGCTTCACACTACACACAAAGAAACTGAGAGTGAGAGATGAGCAGAGACTGCCCAGAGGTTACCCTTCATGTGATTTCAAAGCTCACTCAGGTGATTCACTCTGACATAATGTTTACCATCTGCACACTTTCATTTGGCTATGGATTTTGCTCTAAAGGAGAACAGTGAGGGAGCAGTAAGGTGTGTCCTTTCCTTCCAAGCAGTTCTTTCCTTCCAAGCAGAACTGTTACCTCCTCTATGCTCCTGGTGCCCTTTGGGGTTCCAGGATGCTGGTTACTTATATATTCATACCCCATGGCAGAATGGGGCCTTTTAGAGGCTGGAGAGAACTGTGTAGCCTTAGTAAAAGTCACTCATTATGTCTGACTCTTTGTGACCCCCATGGACTATACAGTCCATTGAATTCTCCAGGCCAGAATACTGGAGTGTGTAGCCTATCCCTTCTCAAGGGATCTTCCTGACCCAGGAAATGAACTGGGGTCTCCTGCATTGCAGGCAGATTTTTACCAGCTGAGCTACCAAGGGCTTCCCTGGTAGCCTCTTAATCCCCCAGCAGATGGTCACATCAGAGGGGATCTAAAAGTGAGGACTGTCCTATTTTACATCTTAAGTGTCCATCAGATTCAATTCATGACTTGATCTTTTTGCCAAGGTATTCTGAAACATACACATTTACTTTCTAAAAAGCTAGTTCTTGTGAATATATTAGTGTGGTTCAGTTGCTCAGTTGTGTTCTACTCTTTGCGACCCCATGGACTGCAGCACGCCAGGCTTCCCTGTCCATCACCAACTCCCGGGGCTTGCTCAAACTCATGTCTATTGAGTCAATGTGAATATATTAAGTGCATGCTTTTTTTTTTTTCCTTTTAAAATATCTGGCAGTATTGCTTGTAAATATTGAATCTGAATGTGTGTATGTTTGGTATTACTTATAAATTTTTAACTTATAACACAACCATTCAATGTTCAAAAGATAGCTACCTAAAAGATTGGCCTCAACTCCTAGGGGGCATACTTTTCCACAGCGGCCATTGCCCTTCCCTCAGTCACTCTCAACTCTCAACTTCACAGGATGCTCCTACCCCATCCCTGCAGTGAGTCTCCACTTCTGGAAACAAGATGGCACTGAGCTGCTTATATGAGCCTGTCTGCACACCCTCCTGCATAGCACCCACAATCCAATGGGAATGGTGGGTTTCCCTTTGTAAGGAGCCATAAGGCCCATTTCTGAGCTGGCTCCGGTCAAGATTTTATAAATGCAGTGGTGTTGTATTTGAATGAACTCTTCCACATGCGAGCCTTGAAGACTTTTCCCTTAAGCGTCACTAAGAAACAGCTACGATTTGTATGGACTGTGCATATTGAGAAGTTAGTCTTTTGAAAAAGGGATGAAGATTTGGTGAAAAACAAAAAAGACCACAGCAAATTACCTACTAAACAGCAGAATCAGGTAAAATGTTCACTAATTTCTTTGCTGCCAACTCAGTTTCTAAAACCATTAAGTGGCCATAGGTTTTGTTTTCCTCTCAGGAAAAAAAAGGACAACAACTATTACAAAGAGATGGAAGAGAAAACAAAGCTTCTCGAGAGCCAGGACTAATCTTCCATTTCATTGTTTCACAGAATGCCTGATTCACAACAGATGTTGAATTAACATTTAGCTGTTTGAAAATGTATTTGCTTTTAATATAAAAGTCTATTATCTTGTTTGTAAAATAAAAGAGCGGTTGTAAAGTTGGTGACTTTTCCCACATATATCTAACTTGCTTTTATTATGGTAAAATCACTCCATATGCATTTTAAAGACCTTGTTCAGTTTTCTTTCAGTGTTTCAACTGAAGGTTAACTTTTTTTCTTTTAAATAGGAAAAGACTATGATCCCTTTGAAAAAGATAATCTCTATCAGAAGGCAAACTGAAATTCGATTTCACACTAAAATCCAGTATACAACAAAAATGGAGCCAAAACTTGGTGTGAGCTTAACGAAAAGTCTCCTGCTGGAGAAGAAGCAATTAATGAGCTTTCAGACAATCCAAGAGGATCATTCTCCCTGTAACTTATTGTTTTTCTTACTTATTCTCTCATCTTCCACCATACAGATGGAGAGATTTAAAAAGCTAGACTGGAGGGCATGAAGTACATACTACCTTTCTAAGTCTCCTTTTAACTTTAGCAAGGAAAAGGAAAAAGAATCTTACGTTCAGAAATGTAAGATTTAAAGAACTATTTCAATCTTTTCTGGTTTTGAGGTCCAGAAAGTGAGTCCAGTGGGGCTGAATTACAGCTGGTCAGGCAGGTCATGCCACTGTATTCATCCTAACTCCATTTCAAGATGACTGTTTGTGACCCTCGTACTTCTTCACTAACACAGTATAACTGTTTTAGTTTTTATTTTTTTTAATTTTTATTTTTACCTTATTTTGCTTTACAATACTGTATTGGTTTTGCCATACATTGACATGAACCAGCCACGGGTGTACATGAGTTCCCAATCCTGAACCCCCTCCCACCTCCCACCCCATATCATCTCTCTGGATCATCCCTGTGTACCAGCCCCAAGCATCCTGTATCCTGTATTGAACATAGTGTTTTATTTTTTAAACAGAATAGACATTTTCAGTTTTTTTTTAAAACTACTTCAAGAGAATTAAAGTAATATCTTTCTCATTTATAGTAAAGATAAATCAGTAGAAACTTGCCATTTTCTCTTTGAATTAAACTGTATATTGTGGAAATCTCGCAACTTAGCCAGGAGGGTAGCAACTTCTAAATGCACCTGAAATCACCTAAGTGCCCATCAATGGATAAAGATGTGGTACATATACATCATGGAACATCATACATACATTCAGCTATAAAAAACAGTGAAATAAAAAATGTGCACCAAAATCGATAGACTAGAGCTGTCATAGTGCAGTAAGACAGAAAAAGACAGATATCAGATGATATTGCTTATATGTGGAATCTCAAAATGGTACAAATAAACCTATTTACAGAAACAAATTGAGTCACAGATGTAGAAAACAAACTCAAGTTTACCAAGGGAGAAAGGGAGGGCTGGATAACTGAGGAGGTCGGGGTTGACGTCTGTACATAAAACAGATAACTGGTAAAGGTGTACCATACAGCACAGGGAGCTCAATTCTCTGTAATGGCCTATATGGGAACAGAATCTAAAACAGAGTGCATGTCTGTGCGTGGTGGAGAAGGCAATGGCACCCGACTCCAGCACTCTTGCCTGGAAGATCCCATGGATGGAGGAGCCTGGTGGGCTGCAGTCCACGGGGTCCGCTAAGAGTCGGACACGACTGAGTGACTTCACTTTCACGCATTGGAGAAGGAAATGGCAACCCACTCCAGTGTTCTTGCCTGGAGAATCCCAGGGACGGGGGAACCTGGCGGGCTGCCCTCTATGGGGTCGCACAGAGTCGGACACGACTGACTCGACTCAGCAGCAGCAGCAGCAGCAGCATACGCACGTGTATGACTGACTCACTTTGCTGTACACCTGAAACTACACACCACTGTAAATCAACTATACTCCAACAAAAGTTAATTTTAAAATGCACACACAATTCTTAAATGGAAATGAAAAACCAAGTGAGAGTAGGGCCTATGAACAAAGCAGATACTTGGACAGCTGGTGACCATACACGTGAAAACTAGTTATCTGAAATGCAGAGACGGGTATCTGAGGAAGACAGTCTTTGAATAAGGAAGATTTAACCTCTTTAAGGTGGAGAAGGAAATGACAACCCACTCCAGTATTCTTGCCTGGGAAATCCCATGGACAGAGCAACCTGGCGGGCTACAGTCCATGGGATCACAAAGACTCAGACATAACTTTGCAACTAAACAACAACCACCACCTCTTTAAGGACACACATGTTTTTCTTTAAATGACTGGTACTGAAAAATCTTCCTTAAGATATGTCTATGTACTTCCTGGTCTTAGCAAGCATTCTGGGTAAAATATAGTCTTCCTTAGACCAGATACCTTGCAGTTTCTCAGGGTCTGGATGAGTTCTCTATGGGGACTAGAGTCCAGAGAGAAAGCGGAATACAACATGATACATGCCTACCTCTCCCAAGTCATTACTGCAAACATTAAAACAAACAGCATCTCCAGTACCTGATGCTGGTGACATTTGCTTCTTTCTCCTAAGAGTAAAATGCAGCATGGAAAAAATGACAATTTTATTGGCTGGATAATAAATCAATTAGGATCTTAGCTATTAATACAGTAACTGGCACATACCCAATAACTGTTTACTGAATAACTGATGGGGCTTGTTAGACTTGCTACTCCATAGAAAGACACCTTGATAGAAAAGGAAATGAAGGCTTAAACCTGGAGGACAGTAATGTATTGATAGATATGTTTTAATATTTACTTTTAAATGACAACTTACACAATTATGTTATAAACTCCTAGAATGCATTTGCCAGGGTTCTTGGTGCTCTATTACTTGCCAAGCCTGACTCAGAAGGTGCTTCATACATGTTTATTTAATAAATGGACAGAAGAATGAATGAGCCTGCTGATTGATTACCTAAATCCAGAGTCCACTGAATTTAAATGAATGTATAAGAATGCAGATGAAACTGAAAACTCTGAGGTTTTATTTTTCTTTGTTTCATTCAGTAAATATTTATTAAAGACCACTATTTGCATAGAGTATTGAAGGAAGCAGCTCTCTCTCTCCTCCCTCCTCCTAGGGATTACATTCTAATAGATACAGAATATAAATGTATTAACAAAAATAATCCATTGTGGGAATTATTATAAAGGAAACAAGTTGTCTTCTATGATTGAGTGGGGTATGAGTTTATGGGAAACAGTTTTAAAATGAGCAGTCAGGGCAGCTCCCCTGAAGAGGAAGTGACATTTAAACTGAGAATCCAGTTATAAGAAGAGTAGCGGGGAGCAGGTGTGAAGGTCCTGAAGAGTTTGGAACTAAAACAAGATCAGGTGGTTGAGGGATAATGAGCCGTAGACATGAGTCAAGCAAGGACAAGAAGGAAGATCACCCAGGCCTGAGAGGTCAGGCATCCGACGGTATCCTGACCGCACCCCACATGGCTTTAATTCGGGAAGCGACAATGATGGTCACAGTGATAGGAAGGACAGCAGCTACCATTTAATGAGCATCCGTCCACTGTATATAAGGGACTGAATGAGAGACCTCATGCTAAACATTCTAACATCGTTAGTCATTTACTCTTCACATCAAACCACAGAAGCATAGATAATTACCCTTTCTGTTTACAGAAGAGGAAATTGAGTCTTGAAAGGTTTAGTTAACTTGCTCAGGACTGCGGCTAGTATATGTGACCTCACCTGGTTTCTGACTTGAAAATGGTTCTCGAAGTGTTTTGTTGGAGAGGAGAGAGGATCGGGGGGTCAGCCGGGCGTCCGTGTATTGGTTCAGGCGAACAGGAGAGTGTGGGTGTGAACAGGCGGTGACAAAGAGGCAGAGGGTTCTAGAAGGAACACACGTATTTGCTGATGGGTTTGGGGGGGTGGGGAGTGAATAAGGGAGACTAAAAGGGATGGTCTGCCATTTAATGACATAGCAAAGATCAGGGGAGCAACAGGTGTGCAAGAGCCTGGCCCTGTTTTTTATGTGGTCAAGTGAGTAGAGAACGGTGTCTATGTTTTTAAATGGTGAACAAAAGCTTTTAAAAGAGTAATATTTTGTGACACAAGAACACTATGCAAAATCCAAGTTTCAGGTTCCACAAACACTTGTTGGGAGACAGGCATTCTCATGTGTTGATGTATTTCCTGTGACTGCTTTTGAGTGGCAGCAGCACAGTTGACCAGGCTGCATGGCCAAACACACTATCAAGCCCTTTACAGAAGAATCTTGCAGACCCCAATTCTAGGGCAATGTCCTATCTGGTAAGAGAAGATTAATGACATTTTGTCAATAAAACTTCTATCAGTGATTCTTTTCCCCCAAATAGAGTGGTAGTAATTGGAAAACTTTGAATTCATTCTGTCTAAAGCCTATTTTCTACATTGCTAAACATTTTTAAATGCAAAAAACCAACAAAAAAGCCCACAAACATTTTTAGGTAGACATTTTAAAGACCTCTAAATAATGAGGACTCTATCAGACACTGCTGTTTTAAAGTGAGACTAGCTATTTAGCTTGAGGCCAGTGATTTTTAGCTCTAGTTGGGTTTTGTTATGACATATATCTATATGTAAACTATAAATTATGCATCATTCATAAATTATACATATAATACATTAAAAAACAGCTGCCCAAGAAGCAAAAGTAGCTAATATTTCTTGACCAAATGGAAAAATTATTGACTCTAGGGCAGGAATAATTTGCCATTTCACTTGTCAGTTGCCTTGAAGATCATCTTTCTACAATTTCCTGTCCCTTAATGGATACAGTGTTACTTGAAACTCACAGTAGATCATTAGCAGTGTCTAAATGCCCTAGTGTGAGCTCTGAATGGCTGTGAATTTGCTTCAGTTGCTGATAGGCGGATTTGGTAATGCTGACTTAAAGGCAAACTCAGCTGTCTAAATATGGAGATCTGTGATGCTGTAGAATATTATAGTAAGACATTTGACTGCAACACACTTCTGTGATGTGAATAAATGTGATAGGGAGAAACAGTGCCTGGTATTCAGAATTGTTCGTTATTACTGTTAAGTTATGGCAAGACCTAAAATAAATACATATTTTATTACTCATGGTTTAGCTACAAACTGAGGACTGAAATTTAGTTTTAAAAGTCAGTGTTTTCTTTCTTATTTTGAGTGTCCTGTAATGTAAACAAAGGATATTTTCACAAAGTTACTCACGTATATTTCCAGGTTAAAACCAAGGTCATAACAAGATCATTACTATGGTCAAGAAATAGTATCAATAGGGTTAAAAAGATGAATTCTGGAGATAAGACACTCTGAGTTCAAATCCTGCTGCTGACTTACAGTGAAGCCTTCGACCCCCTGGCTGTCTGCAAAGTCAAGCAATCCCTCTTAATTTCAAATTCCTCATCTGGAAAGTCAGGATAATAACAATAATAGATACTAATTCAAAGGATTACATGAAGAAATGTAAAACGCTTAACTCAGTGCCTAGCACAAATGTTCAATTACAATTATTTTGGAAAGATATATTCACGAATCCAGAGGTACTCTTTTGTGATCTTATGGGTTTTACACAGCTTCTTGGTAAATGCTTAGAGGAAGAATTGGTAACAGTTCCTTGCATAATATTTGCTATGATAAAATTCACCTATTTGTCCCAATGATATGAAGCAAACCTACAGGACTACATTTGCAAAAGTAAAGGTGTGAACACGGACTAGAGGATGACCCAGTCTAGCATGAACACTGATGGTCTCCAAGACGTGCCTCCCTGAAAATGACGGAGGAGCCCACACTCGGGCTCCCCTCTGTAAGTGAGGGATGCTGATGTGGAAGAGGTGTGACTATGACTGTACAGGGGACGCCCCAGGCTGGCGGCTCTGGGCTGGGAACTTCAAGAACAGACGGCTGGAACTTCGCTGGTGGCCCAGTGGTTGGGCACCCACCTGCCAATGCAGGGGACGCAGGTTCAGTCCCCGGTCTGGGAAGATCCCACGTGCTATGCAGCAACCAAGCCAGTGCACCACAAGTACTAGGCCTGCCTGCCTACAGCCTGTGCTCCACAACAAGGGAAGCCACCGCAAAGCGAAGCCTGTGCATGGCAAGCAAGAGTAGACCCTCCTCACTAGAACTAGAGAAAGCGTGTGTGTAGTAATGAAGACCCAGAGCAGCTAATACAGAAACCATTTTTTTCATATATAAAAAAGAACATACGGTTATTTCATAATCTCCTTCTGTCGCCATCAGGCAAATCCCAATCACCTACATACGGTGGGGCCAGCTTTCACTGTGATCTCTGCACTTAACATCCAAGAGAAAACAGTCAATATCGTCCTCGGGAATGAGGACTATATTGAAACACACAGTCATTCCACAGGTCATGCTGAGCATATGTGGTGGCCTTTTGGAATATTCTACCAAGGGCACCAATGATAAAGGATGTGTTTAGAATATGTGGCAGGCATAAACTTTGAGTAACAGATAAATCTGATTTTGTGAGTTCAGTCTAGCCATTTAGTGTGTTGTCTCAAAGAGGACAAGAAGAATCTTCATGCTCTTATGAGTTGCAGTTACATGAAGGGCACACCGAGAAATTTGAAAAGAATGCCTACATCGCCATGATAGGTTGGGGCTGAGAGGACACCAGCAAACCTCACAGCATCTGGTTGCTACTCATTGCTTGGCAGTGAGGGATAAAAAATTCAGGTAGGATTGCCTTAGAATTGGAAGGAAGAGGAAACAGGGGCCTTTCCTCCGGTGGCCCTGTGGCTAAGCGTGCGTCTACCAACATATGGGACATGGGTTTGATTCCCATCTGGGAAGATCCCACACACCAAGGGGCAATGAAGCCCATGTGCCACAACGACTGAGCTTGTGCTCTTGAGCCTGGAGCAGCAACTGCTGAGTCCACACACCGCAACTACTGAAGCCCGTGGGCCCTGGAGCCTGTGCGCTGTAACAGGAGAAGCCACAGGAAGCCCGTGCACCGCAACTAGGGAAAGCCCCTCACAGCAGCGAAGACTCAACACAGCTAAAAGTAAATAAGCAAATACATAAATCTTAAAAGTAAAAGAGAGAGAGAGAGCAAGGATGGGTGGCATCCAAGCCCATCCCCCATCAGCTGTCACTTCAGGTTCAGAGTACCATCCTCTGCATTCCGAAAGGGAAGAGTGGCTGTGATACTCTGTGCTACCTCAAGTGGTCAGCTTCTCTGTGGTAGGCAGAAAAATGGTCCCCCCAAAATATCAGGTCTTAATTCCTGGAACCCCTAAATGATACCTTATTTGGAAAAAGGGTCATCACAGTTGCAATTTAAATGAAGGATCTTGTAATGGGAAATTTTTCCTGTATTATTAATGTCTGGGTAGACATTCATATGGAGAATGCAATGGCACCCCACTCCAGTGCTCTTGCCTGGAAAATTCCATGGATGGAGGAGGCTGGTGGGCTGCAATCCATGGGGTCGCTGAGGGTCGGACATGACTGAGCGACTTCACTTTGACTTTTTACTTTTGTGCATTGGAGAAGGAAATGGCAACCCACTCCAGTGTTCTTGCCTGGAGAATCCCAGGGATCGGGGAGCCTGGTAGGCTGCTGTCTATGGGGTTGCACAGAGTCGGACACGACTGAAGTGACTTAGCAGCAGACATTCATAAATATATATAAATATTATAGGTATCCTTATAAAAGGGAGGAACAGTGAGCTTTTGTACCATGAGAAGAAAGTGATGTGAAGGCAGAAGCAAAGATTCAAGTGATGTGGTCACAAGCCGAGGGACGCCAGTAGCCCCCACAATCTGGAGAAGGCAAGGAATGACTGTCCCCAGGAGCCTCCAGAGAGACTGTGGCACTGCCAATGCCTGGCTGAGTCTGGTCAAACTGATTTCATACTTCAAGGCTCCAGAACTCTGAGAAAACTAATTTCTTTTGTTTTAAGCCATCCATGTTGTGGTAGTTTGTTACGCCCACTACAGGAAATTAATACATCATCACAAGTTTTACTGTCACCAATTACTACAGATTTCCTTGATTCTACTCATTGTTTGCTTCTTCCTGAACTCATTCTCAGACATTACAAAATTATTATTTTTCTTTCTGTTCAGTTAGATTACACTGTGCGTGCCATTGTACACACAATTTCGTTGACTCATCTTCAGGATGCTATGTGACAGAAACAATGTATATCAGTCACCAGTGAAGTTCCCAAACAAATTATTTCTCTTCACAGAGTAAATATTTATCAAATGGCATGCCAATTAAGTCAAGTAATTATACCCTTAAGAAATGCAGTTTTCAAATTCATTATCTCAAAACTGTATACTACAGATGTTCAAGTTTTAATGTGTATCTATCTGGAAAATGATTCAGCTGAGTCACACAAAGAAGACAAAATACAATAAACTATTTGAACATTTATAACATTGTGTTTGTCTTTTACTGTCGGAGTTTATGTGCATAGAATCAAAGAATAACTGAAGTGAGTGATGAAATAATGCTGAGTTCTCCCAGTGAGTAAAAAGCTGCTCTGAGACATTTATGTGTGCACCATATCGTAAATCAGCTCCTTCACTGTTCCAAATGGTACCCTAGTGACCAGAATAGGTACATTAAGCATCCCAGAGTATGCGTCACTAAGGAAGATGCTCTTGTACTGGTTCAATATTTCATCTGTGGGTACAGTAACACTTAAAAGCCATATTTCATAAAATTTCCAAGAAGTCTGACTTTAAAATGACTACCTCTGCCTCTCTAGAACAGCCAAGTTTCCTCTCCTATAAAACGAAGGAGTTGGAGCTGGGTATCTCTCTTCTATTTCTAATGTTCTATGCGAAGAAGATACTGATGCAGTGTGACCACCCTGGTATTTGGGGAGTTAATCAAAGTTTCAAATGGACAGACCAGCTGGTGCCATGACTTAGCAAGGAAAGCAACCAGAATAAGCATCTGAGTATGGACAGTTCAAGGGCAGGGTTGTGACTAGTTCCTAGGTGTTTCTTTTACAGTAAAGCCTCTGTGTAATCTTCACAGAGACACAATATTCGTCATATACAAGTGTATCTCTTCTGTTAGTTTCATTCAGGCTACATCAGACGTGCTTTGAAACAACGAGCTTTGTATTCACTTGGTGTAATCTTGTCCTCAGTTGACATGTTTACTTATTTTTATCCAGCCAACATGAGCTCATTTCTCATGCTGGGTGGAATGTGAGCCTCACAAGTGCAAAAGCAGAGATCCAATTCTTGCACATCCTTAGAGATTATCTCATAAACCAAGGTTTTGTTTAGAGCTCCAAGAGCTGCCTAACACTGAAGGCTTACCTCTGCAGAGAAATACACAAAAAATTTGCATTTTCAGACAAAAACTAGAAAATAAAAAACCCCTGTGTTAAAAAAAATATGGAGTTTTGAAAGTTACATGAAATTTAAAAGTTTGAAATTTTATAGGAAATTTATAAATATTGAAGGCAATGTTACTAATTTTAAAGCTTTGGGGGATGAATAGCTAAAATGTCGAAACTAAGTTTTTTACATATTGTAGCATATTTGTATTCTTTTGAAATTACTTCTAAAAATGTTTTAAATGAAAGTTTGACCAACATCAGGTCATTTGAATGCCCATGTCTAAAAGCAAGCCTCACAGTTTGGCTTTTCTGTTTCAGGAAGTATCAACTTTATCAGAAGAGAAGTAAGAAGGATTCAGAGCCTCCTTTGCTTGCTGGCTTCTCCTGCCAACTTTGATCCAGGTGTTGCCCAATGTGCCTGTTTGATCGTGCAAAGATTAGATATAAACTTCAGGGTGGTGAAAGATGACAGTTTCTTCTGTCTTCAAGTATTTCCTTGCGTCTCAAGCAATTCTGCCCACCATCTCCTCACACATACAAATTTTGTCTTCCGTGTGTCATTCTATTTGCATACCAAAATTATTTAAATATTAATGCAACTGGTAAATTTATAACTGCTGTTTTAATAAGCTCTAGTTTTAAAAACTTCAGCATATCAAAAAGCTATTGTATGCATATATCATGTTTATATGTATATAATCTCCAATTCATGAAACTGCATGAACACTGGAAAAGGGAATTATTTTATTTTATTTTTTTAATTTATTTTTTATTTATTTATTTTCTTTTTAGTTTTTTATTTTTTAAATTTTAATATCTTTAATTCTTGCATGCGTTCCCAAACATGAACCCCCCTCCCACCTATGTCTGACGCAGGATGCAGCATGCTTGGGGCTGGTGCATGGGGAAGACCCAGAGAGATGTTAAGGGAATTATTTTAAAAGCTCTTAAATATTTTAGTTCTCCTTCTAGCACCTTCTACAAAAACAAAGATAAAAACTACAATAGCCAACAAAGCAGAACAGAACAAATGCCAACCAAAAGAAAACCTTCTAGACTGTCCTCTACTATTCTGAATTACAACTCAGAGAAACCAAAGGTACTGAATTAATATTACAGAAACTGTTTCCTTGAAGTTATGAGGTATATGCAATATTCTATTTCCTGACCTATAAAATGAAGTGTTACTTTTTGGTAATGAATTACCTCTGACTCTCAAGCATCTTTACATTGTAGCCTAGATTTTCTTGCTAGCTATGTGACCTGGAGGGTGGTTATTTAACTTCTCTGTGCTTCAGTTTCCTCATTTATAAAAGGGAGTTATATTAAGTATCAAGTGTCTTCTTCATATGGTTTTATGGAATCAGGCATATGTAAGCACCTCCATCTCATTTGCTAGAAAATCCTATGGACATTTTATACTATTTAATTACTGCCTGTGACCTAATTAGCATATAATCATAGATTTATTCAATATGATACTATCATAATCATATTTCAAAGAGATTTTGAAACATTGACTCAATGATATAAAATATTTTGAAAAGCCTTCATCCAGGGAAGTTTTATTCCCATTATTATCTCCTATTTCTAATAAAACCCATTTACCCGCAAGTCCTCAATATAACCAGCCATGTTTCTACTGCAGCCCAGTACTGCCTTAGCAAGTTCATATCTAGTTTCAGTTCAGTTCAGTCGCTCAGTCGTGTCCGACTCTTTGCGACCCCATGAATCGCAGCACGCCAGGCCTCCCTGTCCATCACCAACTCCCGGAGTTCACCCAAACTCATGTCCATCTAGTCGGTGATGCCATCCAGCCATCTCATCCTCTGTCGTCCCCTTCTCCTCCTGCCCCCATTCCCTCCCAGCATCAGGGTCTTTTCAAATGAGTCAACTCTTCGAATGAAGTGGCCAAAGTATTGGAGTTTCAGCTTCAGCATCAGTCCTTCCAATGAACACCAAGGACTGATCTCCTTTAGAATGGACTGGTTGGATCTCCTTGCAGTCCAAGGGACTTTCAAGAGTCTTCTCCAACACCACAGTTCAAAAGCATCAATTCTTCGGTGCTCAGCTTTCTTCACAGTCCAACTCTCATATCCATACATGACCACTGGGAAAACCATAGCCTTGACTAGACAGACCTTTGTTGGCAAAGTAATATCTCTGCTTTTCAATATACTATCTAGGTTGGTCATAACTTTCCTTTCAACATATCTAGTTTACTAGCTAACTAATAACCCAGAGTCTCTTTAGAGAATTCCCAAACCTCCTACTTTCATCAACTAAAATGAATATCTTTCCTTGTTGGTAAATACATGGATTTCAGAAAACTACTTGCTGGTGAGCCTTGTTTTTCTAATTTAGGTTTTAATTAATTTCCTCTCCACCTTACTCCATTATTTACATTCTTCTCCTCTGTGTTTGCAACACTTTCTAAGGAATAACATCAACATTTTGAATTATACATTTGTTGACTGCATTCTTTAGGTAATTAAGATGTTAACAAAGATAAGACTCAACTATGACCCTTTTAGCATTTCTCTGAATGTTTAATCAACCATTACACATATCACTAATTGAGATAAATTTTCATTTTCAGCTTTCATTTAAACCATGAAAATAATGGGGGTAGATTTTTCCCTAGATAGAGCCAATGCATATATATTAAAACATAATGTTAACAAATATCTGAGTAACTATCAGTTTTTAATTTAGATGATTCCATTACAGTTATATAATTAATCTAAAAATACAATTAAAATTAAAATTGACTGTCATTCAGACACTGCAATTAGAAATCATTAAAAATGGCCTTAGGTGAGGTATTACTTCTAAGTGATCACTAAAATAGAACTGAATTAAAATTTAAAAATAAAAAGCTTTAATTTCAAAAGGTTGTACATAAAAATGATAGGCTTTTAAAAACACACTTGTGTCTTAGAATCTTCCAGGAATATAATTAAACCCAGCATACACTGACCAAGTCTTGCTGCAGGTACGGAGTAAAAGTGAACAGAAAATTCAGAGTTCAGATAGAGACTTAAGTCCTCAACAGATTCTAATTCTACCACTTAACTGAAAAGTTCAACTCACCAATTACCAAGACCAATATCAGTATGAACAACACATTGATATTCTGTGTCTGCTCTTTGTGGCAGACAGTTTGGTTATCAAATGTATAAAATAGGTAGCTTCACTAAAAATCAATGCCTTCACTTTGGTGCTAGGTGTCTTCCAAACAAAATAAATTCAAAATCCCAAGAATGGAGTTGGGCCAATGAGGAAATAAACAAGCAAACATGAAAAAGAAGGAAAGTGAAAGTGAAGTTGCTCAGTCATGTCTGACTCTTTGCGACCCCACGGACTGTAGCCTATCAGGCTCCTCTGTCCATGGGATTTTCCAGGCAAGAGTACTGGAGTGGATTGCCATTTCCTTCTCCAGAGGATCTTCCCGACCCAGGGAGTGAACCTGGGTCTCCCGCATTGTAGACAGATGCTTTACCATCTGAGCCACCTCCACTTTGAGTTATTTGGCTACTTAGACATTTAATTTGCATCCATTTCTCTTTTCGTATGATTGATTGAGGGGTTACATTAAAAATATCAGTTCACCAAATGATGTGTTCTATTTGTCATCATAAAACCATCTAAATATCCATTTTGGTAAAACATCTCTTAACACATTTCCCCTAAGTGTTTAAATGGTACTTTCCCTATGTTCAGTTCCAAGTAGATGAGACCCATAGTAATTCATTATAGCAAGTACCACTGTAAGGAAGTTTTCCCTCATTCAGTTCATTTTAGTCACTCAGTCATGTCCGACTCTTTATGACCCCATTATGGAAAGAACCCCATCTTTCCCTCATTATTTGACACCAATTAGCTCATATAGTACTTTTGCCTGGAAAATCCCATGGACGGAGGAGCCTGGTGGGCTGCAGTCCATGGGGTCGCTAAGAGTCGGGCACGACTGAGCGACTTTCATTTTTCACTTTCATGCACTGGAGAAGGAAATGGCAACCCACTCCAGTGTTCTTGCCTGGAGAATCCCAGGGATGGGGAAGCCTGGTGGGCTGCCATCTACGGGGTCACACAGAGTCGGACACGACTGAAGCGACTCAGCAGCAGCAGCAGCTCATAAAGTAAAAGGCTCCCTTTTAGTAATCTTGGTACACACAGCTAACTGGGATGGTAAATTCTGTCATATTTTATAAGCAAAGCTGTCATTGGATATAGTCTGTGTTTTGATAGTGCTTTTAATATTCAGTTGGTAAAACCACAGAAAAAAGATTTTTTTTTCAAATGTCTTACAACTGATAGTTCAATTGCTATTTATTATTTTTTCTATACTGAACTTCATTAATTAAATGCTGTTCTACAATTTGGCTTCTCATTGTTAAAGTCAGAGACATAGACTGCATACATGGAAACTTGCCAGAGCCAACAGGAGCCTTACTATTTATTTATTTAACCTTACATGCTAAATACGTCCTTAATCTTCTCTTTAAGAGCTCATACATTAATTCTGTGGCACTTTTTAAGATCTATATAATCCTGAGCATTGAATTCTGTGATCATTTTTATCTCTGAATAACAGTTATCATCCCCCCACCACTTCTATTGTCATAACCATCATGTTTCCATGGAAACTGTGGAGAAAGAATGGAAAGTAAGACACCTCCATTTTAGTTCTAAGTTTACAGTGTAGGTTTTATTAGGAGCCTCAATTATTCAGACTATAACAATATAGAGAGTGGTTTCATAAATTATATAGAATAACAGTTATCTTTTATAAATTAGACACCATGCTTCTAGCTAAAGGAGCTTAACCCTTTCTGTTGAGAATTAGTTATTTGAAGAAGACATTTGGGGGAGTTTTTTTTCCTTCTTCTTTACATTTTACTGTATTGCTCGAATTTTCTATTACCATGTAAAATAAAATAAGCAAAAATCAAAATATTCTTTACAAATAACAAGTTATTTGTTATACAAAAATGTATCTTGCTGCTGCTGCTAAGTCGCTTCAGTTGTGTCCGACGCTGTGCGACCCCATAGATGGCAGCCCACCAGGCTCCCCCGTCCCTGGGATTCTCCAGGCAAGAACACTGGCATGGGATACATTTTTGTATAACAAAGTTATTTGTTATACAAAAATGTATCTTAATCTTTACTAAATATCACTAAACCCATACAGCAAAGTTTTAGATACATATTTACAATTTAAAAAAATTTTAATGCACAAAGGAAGATTTAGAGATGTCTTATAATTATAAAATCTCTCTGGGGCTTTGGCCAAAGCATTGATTACTTCCTATATTTTGCTGCTCTAAAAAAACCCATAAATTAAAAGAAGCAACCAATTTTAACTTAAATGTAAGTTAACTGCTATTTGAAACACCAAAGGGATCCAGAGGAAACTGGTTATAATGCTTGCTTCCATCAAGGAAGATTTACTTCTTGCTCTGTACATATTTTAAATTATTTGATTTTTTTAAAAATATAGGTATTAGATGTCTAAGAGAAATCAGTCTCCTGAAATAAATATTCTTGCTAACAAAAAGTCTTCAATAGTATGTGAACCATAAATGTCCAGATGTTCAGCTGGATTTAGAAAAGGCAGCGGAACCAGAGATCAAAATGGGACCAGAGATCCAAATGTTGGATCATCAAAAAAAGTGAGAGAGTTCCAAAAAAACATATACTTCTGCTTTATTGACTATGCCAAAGGCTATGACTGTGTGGATCATAACAACTGTGGAAAATTCTTAAAGAGATGCGAATACCAGACCACCTGACCTGCCTCCTGAGAAATCTGTATGCAAGTCAAGAAGCAACAGTTACAACTGGACATGGAACAACAGACTGGTTCCAAATCAGGAAAGGAGTACATCAAGGTTGTATATTGTCACCCTGCTTATTTTACTTATACACAGAGTACATCATGAGAAATGATGGACTGGATGAAGCACAAGCTGGAATCAAGATTGCCAGGAGAAATATCAATAACCTCAGATATGCAGATACCACCACCCTTATGGAAGAAAGTGAAGAGGAACTAAAAAGCCTCTCAATGAAAGTGAAAGAGGAGAGTGAAAAAGTTGGCTTAAAACTCAACATTCAGAAAACTAAAATCATGGCATCTGGTCCCATCACTTCATGGGAAATAGATGGGGAAACAATGGAAATAGTGACAGACTTTATTTTTTTGGTCTCAAAAATCACAACAGATGGTGACTGAACCCATGAAATTAACAGACACTTGCTTCTTGGAAGAAAAGTTATGACCAATCTAGACAGCATATTCAAAAGCAGAGACATTACTTTGCCAACAAAGGTCCGTCTGGTCAAAGCTATGCTTTTAACAGTAGTCATGTATGGATGTGAGAGTTGGACTATTAAGAAAGCTGAGTGCTGAAGAATTGATGCTTTTGAAATGAGGTGTTGGAGAAGACTCTTGAGAGTCCCTTGGACTGCAAGGAGATCCAACTAGTCCATCCTAAAGGAGATCAGTCCTTGGTGTTCATTGGAAGGACCGATTCTAAAGCTGAAACTCCAATACTTTGGCCTCCTGATGCAAAGAACTGACTCATTTGAAAAGACCCTGATGCTGGGAAAGGTTGAAGGTTGGAGGAGAAATGGATGACAGACGATGAGATGGTTGGATGGCATCACCAACTCAATGGGCATGAGTTTGAGTAAACTCCAGGAGTTGGTGATGGATAGGGAGGCCTGGCATGCTGCAGTCCATGAGGTCCCAAAGAGTGGGACATGGCTGAGCGACTGACCTGAACTGAACTGAAAATAAAAAGTCATGGAATTACAAGAGGTTTAAGAAGTTGAGTGAAGTATTAGGATTTTACTATGTGGCTTTTCACAGGGAAAATAGAGACAGCTTCTTTTTGCTTTTCCCACAATAGAGTAAGGGGCATTTTCTACAGTGGGGCATTTTTCCTTAATGTTTCCTCTACAAAGATAGAGAACCGGACAAATAACTAAGAAAATGGACGCATTTTCTTTCTCCTAGAGAAATTGCTGGAAATCACCCTTAACTGTTGGTGCTTCCTGCTCACTAAAGGATTACAGGCTAAAAACAAAAAACTTTGAAGTTCATTACAACAACAAAATTAAATCTTGGCAAAGACTGTAATAGTGGAAACATAAGTGACATGGATATTGTAAAGCTCTTGCCTTAATTATCTGATAGGGAAGTTGTTTGGGTAAAAGTAAAAAGAAAAACAAATCTGTGGCTTATTATGTTTTCTAAAACAATGCTGTGGTCTTGGTCTCCTTAAAACCTAAAAGAAGAACATTTCTAATTCAAAATAACTTTGACATCCAAACAAGTATGTAATTTTTTTCTTTTTATACAAATATTGAGTATCTTGGCAAGCCACCAACTCTAGGAAGCCTCTTGTATTTATTGGCCTCTGGAAAAATTTTTTTTAATTTATTTGGTATTACAAGCTAAGTTCTCATGTTTGACTTCCTCCTAAAATAATAAAAAGTCCCTTTGAGCTATGAACTTAGATAAAAATCTTGATGTGAACACTATTCTTAAGGAATCATATATCTTGTTTCTAACAATGTGCTACTATCTTAGAATAAGATGGGACTGGTGAAGATTATATAACACATGTTGTGAGTTAAATAATGTGCTTATTACAAAAATGATTCACATACTTTTTCTATTAAGATCTTGAAGCAAACAGACCTAGTAGCAGTAACCACTCTTAACTTATCACCATTTCTAGCTCAGAGGAATCATGATTCCTTGAGAAAAGGGCTGATTTCAGGTTCAGAGAAGGAAATGAACACAAAGAATCTGGGGCATTTTGTCATTCAGAAACCAAGGGAGCTCTTTGCAAATAATGGACTGTTGAAGAGGAAACAAGGGGTCACCTTGATGCACTGAATTTATAAAACTCTACAAATTCAAAAGATGGAGGGGAAAAAAGCACCTCATTTCTCACTAACAGGTAACTAAAGCACCATTTACTCACTCTGGAAATTGGTGATTAACGGGGAAAGAATAAAAAGCATTTGTCCTGCCTGTCTTGAATGAATAGTATGAGGGTAAACAGTCTACCAAAATCTTAACTGATGATGGAGAGGGTTTAGAGGAATTCCAGTTAATAGATACTGAAAGAATGATGAATTGGATAATGATCATATAAAAAGCCTAATGAGATAACTGATTCAGACAGTGATCATTATTGGTATCAAACCATTTTAAAATAAGTAGATATGAAACATGAACACGAAAGGATTAAGCTATCACCTCCAAATCCACTATTTCAATTTCAAGTAGCTGAAAGTTGAAATGTGGCTGGTTAGGCCCTATTTGCCTTCTGTTATGATGCAATACTGAAGTACAATGAACCTCCTATGAAGTTTTCTTACCACAAAATGTTGATCATGAATCTACCCAGTCCTTTAGGTTTGATGATCCTTTATAACAAACACAAAGGATACAGAGTCACAAGGTGGATGATGCCATTTACAAATGATAAGACAAACCTGAAACGTGGGAGCTGCACCGGGGCAACTGATTCATTTCTTCCATAAGCTAATGGAGCCATTAAGCGGCTCTTCTAGATCAAAGGGACTTAAGAGACGTAACCAATATTCAATGGATGGGATCTGTTTTGATCCCAAGTCAAACAAACCATTAAGAAGAGATTTTTCAGAAAAGTCAGGAAAAACGAATAATGCCTAGATGTTGCTTTTGTTAGATGGAACGATACTATGGTTATGTAAAAGCCCTTATTTTTAGAAGCTACATATGGAAGGTAAGTAGAGGGAGCGATATAATGTTAGTGATTTGGTTAAAATATTTCAGTAAAAAATGAAACAAGGATTTGATGAAACTGTTGGAATAAGATTGATAATTGTTGAATCTGGGTGATGTTTTTAAGGGGAAGATTTCATTGCACTGCCCTCTCTGATTGAAAAAGTGGGTAATAACAAGTCCTCAAAATTTATCTTATGAAAATATGTATGTGAAAGTTGGGATCTAAAAGTATACAGATCTGTTTTGGCAGCAGACATCTGGGGCTAGTGTGAATCCCTGTTTAACCATTTACAAGTTACGTGACCTTTGGATTGATCCTTTTAGGCCTCAGTTTCTTTATCTATAAAAATCAGGGAAAATAAGAATATTTGCTTCATAGAATTGTGGTTAGGATTACATAAGAATTCATGTAAAGCCTAGGATTTAAGTGCTCAAAAAATGTGAGCCATTATTGTCATTATCACTATATTTATATTTATTAAAAATATAAGAAAAACAGGATAATCATGTAATTAGAGTATTTCAGCATTAATGAAGTGAAGTGAAGTGAATTCACTCAGTTTTGTCTGACTCTTCGCGACCCCATGGACTGTAGCCTACCAGGCTCCTCCATCCATGGGATTTTCCAGGCAAGAGTAGTGGAGTGGGTTGCCATTTCCTTCTCCATCAGCATTAATGAAGTGGTTTCAAGTACCAAAAGCACATGAAAAGATGCTCAGCATCATTAATTATTAGAGAAATGCAAATAAAAACAACAATGAGGTATCACCTCACACCAGGCAAAATGGCCATCATCAAAAAATCTACAAACAGTAAATGCTGGAGAGGGTGTGGAGAACAGGGAACCCTCCTACACTTAGACCGGTAGGGGTGAAAACTGATACAGCTTCTACGGAGAACAGTCGGAGGCTCCTTAAAGACTAAACGTAGAACTACCATATGATCCGACGGTCCTACTCCTGGGCATCCACCCAGAAAAAAAAACAAAACAAAACGTGATTTGAAAAGATACATGCACTCCAGTGTCCACTGAAGCACTGCTTACACTAATAGCTAGGACATGGATGCAACCTGAATATCCAGCACCAGATGAATGGAAAAGGATATCACTCATATGCGGAATCTTGAAGTGTACAGATTTACAAAACAGAAACAGATTTACAGACGTGGAAACCAAACTTATGGTTACTAAGGGGGAAAGGTAGGAGGAGTGATGGATTGGGAGGCTGGGACATACACACTACTGTGTATGAAACAGAGAATAAGAACCTGCTGTACAGCACAGGGGACTCTAGTCAGTACTCTGTAAGGACCTATACGGGAAGGGAGTCTACAAAAGCCTGCGTTATAACGGATTCACTTTGATATACAGCAGAAACTAACACGACATTGTAAACCAACTGCACTCCAATAACAATTAATTGAATACACACATTCTGATTTAATAGAATATATCTGCATTTCTAGATTCTGGGGGACTGGGGTTGTTTTAATTACTTGAACATTTTAGTTAATTGGTATTTATTTTGTAAAAATTATATGTAAAAGTTATTAATTAAAAAATAGAATGAAGTACTGAAGATAAATAAGGCTTTGTCTTACAGTTCAGAAAAGTATGGTACTCCTGATCCTCACTATCATTAGTATGCACACAACAATACTTGTTGAACTATTTGAACTTTCTAATTGTTAAGATTTTTCGCAAATAGGAGCTTATACTATGTGTGTGCTGAGGTGCTCAGCTGTGTCTGAGTCTTTCGAAACTCCATGGACTGCAGCTTGCCAAGCTCCTCTGCCCATGGAATTTTCCAGGCAAGAATACTAGAGTGGGGTGCCATTTCCTCCTCCAAGGGATTTTCCTGATCCAGGGATTGAACCCTTGTCTCTTCCATCTCCTGCACTGGTAGGCAGATTCTTCACCAGTAGCTCCACCTATTGTTTATGTCTCTAACAAAGGCAGAGATAAACTCACATTTATAAGCATCTATGGTGATTACAATGGCACCCCACTCCAGTACTCGTGCCTGGAAAATCCCATGGATGGAGGAGCCTGGAAGGCTTCAGTCCATGTGGTTGCTAAGTTGGACATGACTGAGCGACTTCACTTTCCCTTTTCCCTTTCATGCATTGGAGAAGGAGATGGCAACTCACTCCAGTGTTCTTGCCTGGAAAATCCCAGGGACGGGGGAGCCTGGTGGGCTGCCGTCTATGGGGTCACACAGAGTCGGACACGACTGAAGTGACTCAGCAATAGCAATGGTGATTACAAGATTATTAAAGCTTTCAAAATCTGAAGGTAGCTTAAGAATAGAAAGAAGTGACTCTAAAAAGCTGGCAAATAGTCCCCAAAGGCAGGATAACTTTACTTTTTGCTTTTGTTTCATCTATAAGCATAAGACTCCAAATGTTACAACCTAATCAGGGTCATTCTTTTGAAATGCAGGCGAAAGCTTGGGATCAGTTAATACTGATAACTGGCAAATGGAAGTCAGTCCACTAGGACCTGAGGGGTTTGAGAGAATGAGTAAAATTCTTCATCTTATTCAGCCCCCTTTCTCCCTGACCCAGGCACAAATGTATACCTCCAAGGGGACAGAGGGAGAATTGATAAGGACAAGGAAGTTTTAAGTTATACTTTATCAAAACTTTGTCAGCAACCATATCACATAGCATCATAGAGAACAGAACCCGTAGAGATTTACAAACAAATCTACGTAAGTTAAATGCTCCCTTGGCTCAAAACATTTCTGTAATTGTTTATACAGAAAAATATTTGGTAAAAATAATTAAAATCCTTAGGTTGATATTGATGTCCCTTCTAAAAGCTCATATAGCATTCTATACTTCCTGACCTCTTATTAAATAACACCACACTCAATAATATAATTGGCTGCATTTATTAGATTCTAAGTTTCTCAAGAAGAGAACATATCGGTTTTGTATTCTCTTTGATGAGTACATGTCTGGCATATTTGAACTTAAAAAATGTTGACTTCAGTTTTCACCATAACGATGTCCTGTCCTTTGATATGGAAGTGACTACACACGCATTTGTATTTGTTTTGCATACTGACAGATGTGCCCCTTGCCCCTCTCGCGTTCTTCTGTCTGCTTGAATTCAATTGCATGCATTATTAAGGTACTTAACTGACCAAGGGGGTATGATCTGTAGCCACTAGGTAAGTCTAACTGTTCAAGGCACACAATAAATAACATATATTTTTAAAAAGTAAGTTGAAAGTATAATAAATACTACAACTGAATTAGGAGGGAGGCGTTTATATTGATTTATTAGAATCCAAACCTTTTTGACTACAGTCATATTAAGAAATACATTTTTTATCATATTATCTCTTACAAATCGATACTACTGCATGTGATATACTTGAAATAATAAAAATGTTGGTCATGGTACACTACATGAACTTTACAATCCCTAGAGGTTTGTAACTCAGAGTTTGAACCATACTACAAAGGTTTATTCTTTTATAATAATCCCAGAAGTCAACTATTTTAAATTATTATTCTCCTTGGGATCTTTTTAACAATCCCACAGTCTGTGTATTTTCCTAGTTCTTGCTAACTTTCTTCTCTTGCACAGAAATTTCAACATTCTCTGCATTTCAAATGTCTAGCTTCTGCATTTGAGGATGTACAGATGCCAACACCTTATAGACTGACATGGCTATGTCTCTCTAATTATTTCTGGCTCTTTCATTAATCAGCAGGGAGTCAAACTGACCAGTATTTGGCTCTTGAAAGCACTTGGGAACAGTATCATGTCAGTGGGCAGAAGGATGGCAATATAGCATTGTGTTGGCAGGATCTATCGTTTGTGATTACCACAAAGGTGAAATTTAAGAATGCTGTGCCCTTAATTTCTAAAAGTTAATGAAACCACGTCGACAGAACTTGTAAGGTAAAAACACAGCTATTTGAAGGGACTGTCTAATCTGTGACTTCTAGTTCTCAAAAGCACTTCTTTTTTTGCCTGCAACACATCATTCTCTTTCGTAGTACATTCAATTTCACAACACAAGCTTGTATTTTATTACCAGTGTAGTATCAGTTCTCTATTATAAATACTAGTTTTACCTAAAACCTTTTCTTGTGTTTTCTGTCTAAATACAATGCCATGTTTTACCATTACAACCTGATGGGTTACATGAATGGAAAGAATATTCATTGTATTATATACACAAAGCAATTACATGTGAGACAAATGATAGTGACTTAGCATCTGATGTGAAAAATGTCAGTCAACAATGTGTGGAACAAAATGAGACTGTCTATTTTCCCAGCTTTGGCAAATTTACCAACTCTACCACCTCAAAACAACAGTTTTAGCATTCTGGTAAGCCAAGTTCTCCCAATGAGTTGATTGTCCCATTATGCTTAAAATTAAAAGTCTGCTTCTTTGAAGAAGTAAATATAATTTTAAAAAATGGTGAGTATTAAGCAGGAATGAGGAAATCTTAATTGAACATGGGCAAATTACTTTCTATAATTTGTATTCTAGCAACTGAATTAAGTAAACTTTGGCCAACTCTATGCTTCTGGAATTCAATCTTGTCTGATGCCAACTGTGACACTTTTATTGCACCTAAGCTTTTCTCCTAGAAGTGAAACTATGGGAAAGTGAGGCTCATTTTCAACATCAGATTAAATTCTGTACTCTGACACTAATTCAATTTTAGTGTATAAAAATTTTTGTATTTTGTATCCCCCATAATTTTGTATTTATTTGTCTTCTTTTTATACCGATGGTTCTCAACTAGGGAAGAGTCTGTTCTCCCTCCACACACTGGTTGCCCTGGAAAAGACTGCAGATTCTACCAAGTGGCCCTAGTGGTAAAGAACCTGGCTGCCAACGCAGGAGACATAAGAGACTCAGGTTCGACCCTGGGCTGGGAAGATCTCCCGGAAAAGGGAATAGCAACCTACTCCAGTATTCTTGCCGGGAGAATCCCATGGCAAGAGAAGCCTGACAGGCTATGGTCCATAGGGTTCCAAAGAGGCAGACACAACTGGAGCGACTTAGCATGCAGGCGTGCACCAACATTTTGATTGTCATGACTTGAGGGGTGGGTGTATGATACTGGCACCTAATGACTTAATCTATGGGAAATATATACTTGGTCTTTGTCCCTGGTTCCTGGCACATAGCTCCTAAAACCCTTGGAATCCCTGGAGTGGTGCCTCTTTGGCATACTAATGAGATGGTAGTCCTGAGATAGCTTCAGGATGGGGGCTGGTCACGAGAAAGAGCAAAGCATGATTAGAGTGTTAGAACTTTCAGCTCTACCCCCAACCTCTGGAGAGGGGTTAGGAACTTGAGGTTGCCTAAATCACAGGAACCAATCATTTAATCAGTTCTGCCAACACAATGAAGTCTGTCTACATAACAAGAACCTCTAAATAGTGGGATTAGGAGACCTTCAGGGTAAGTCATGTACTCTTCTTGTTCACATCATCACTCAGAAAAACACCATCGGTCATTTGGTTTGTTATAAAGGTGTCAGCCTTTCAATGGCCATTTTTTTTGTTTTGTTTTTAAATCTCAAGGCAACTTTTTGGATCCTGTTTGAAAACAATTGTTAGACACACTAAAACATATTCTTTACATTAATTTAACTGTTCATGTAATATAATAAAGTTAAGAGGCTTAAGAGTGAAAAAAAGGAGCCCCATCCAGAGGAGTGTCCAAAATAACCTGCTTACCAGCATGGTGAACAAGAGACTTGATTTGGAAGAGGAAAATAATTTTCAGTAAAATATATGTTTAACTAAATTGTGACATTTTGATAGGCAAATGTTACTAGCACAATAAACACACTGTGCTTAAAAAAATAAAGCAGGATCATTTTGAACAAAAAAACTTAGAAAAACTGATGGGGAATTTCCCTATGAATCATACTTTCCAAGTCCTGAAACAGAAAGTGATTTTGAAATTAATCATTTTAGGAAGCTGCTTTATCCACTTTGTAAGACTATCAGAATGATTACTTTTCAGCATGCTCAGTCAGTAACTTACCTAGGTTGTCTAAAATGTTTGAACTGTTTCTGAGTATCAGAGTAATAGGCTGGCTTCCTGAAGTAATTAATAAAGTTGATAAAGTTGACTAGTGTTTCCAGTCTATGCAATGGAGGAAACTGGTGTGATATACGCAAATGCCTGTGAGCAACAGCCATGCTCCACTTTCATGATATCTCATCTTTCTCAAATAACAATTTAAAGATGTGAACCAGCATGGTGTATTATGTTCATTGTATCAAAATGACTTATGCTGCCATTTTAATTCATTATTTAAAAATCCTTTCTTTCTAAAAGGATTCGGGGGGGGGAGGGATGTTGGTATAACATTTCCAGTTTCAGAGGCACTCTATAATTTTCTAATGGCATTTTATTGAAAGATAGACTGGCTTATTATCATATCTAAATGTCACACTGGCAAGAGAAAATTGTATGTATAATGATGAAAATGGAAACTGTTTCTAAAAGCTAATTTACTGAACCACAACGAGTTATCAAAACATAATTTGAGCAAAACTGTATGATTTTTAAAATATTTCGAGTAAATTAAGCATTAACAATACTTGCAGATTCTAAGAGGAAGGAAATAAAAGTGACTTAGTGACTTCTTTTAAAATATAGATCCACAAAGTATTCTAGCATCCCTAAGAATCTGTTTTTCTATTGACAGTCACAAAGATGTCTGTATTATCAATTTAGAAAACTCCAAAGGTAAAAATATTGTTTATTTAAAAGGGAATTACATTTCTAAAAGAATGGCTGTTAACTTCCACATTCTAAGCATTTGAACCAGAAAGAATTTCAAGATGATCGTTTTTACAGACTAGAAAACAGGTCCAGAGGTGCTAGTTAGGTTCTAGGCCTTGTGACCACGTCACATGGAGAAGTTGGTGCCATTGCCGTAACTGAGACCCCGGTCTCCCAACTCCAAGGAAATACTCCTCTTGCTATGTGAGCATGTGAGCATCAGGCTTGCTCTTACTAGGTTCAAAGGTTTTTCCCCTCTACTATGGTCCGATAGTGAATATAAAGCAGTATTATTAATTATGCTATAGAATTAAGCTATACGCCATCTTGGGCTTCCCTGGCTCAGACAATGAAGAATCTGCCTACAATGCTGGAGATCCTGGTTTGATCCCTGGGTTGGGAAGATTCCCTGGAGGAGGGCATGGCAACCCCCTCCAGTATTCTTGCCTGGAGAATCTTCATGGACAGAGGAGCCTGGAGGGCTACAGTCCATGGTGTGGCAAAGAGCCAGACACAACTGAGCGACTAAGCACAGCACATACACTGTATCTTAACTCCACGGAGAGGGACCCCCTTCACTGAAGAATAAAAGATCTTCTGGTCACATGTTATTATTTTTCAATGGAAACTACTGAGAACACAAAGGGATCTATTACTAATACTATTGACAGACATTATTCTTTTTGCTTTTTAAAAGGTATACATTACAACAGATTCTATAATGTAACAAAACATAACAAAAAGACAGGAGCACTGGGACGCTCTCTTTTGCCTTGAAGTTTGGGGCTCTGGAAAGGCTGATCTAATTGCTACATGGGACCAAAATATCCTTAGAATTTAAAGAGCTCTTGATGTTTAGAAAGTAATTTCCAGTTGTTGTTATGTACTATGACAACAGTGGAAAGGAATCAGCTTTCCTTTTCAGAAGAAAGCATAGTCAATAATCAAATGCTTGTCTGCATCCACCAAGCAAGTCAGCAGCACTAGATTTTCAACTATCTTTAGGTCTCTGCTGTCAATTAGAAAAGATTGCATGCAAGGACATACTGAGACCCACCTTCATAAAGCCTGGTGACCTAGGAATCTTAAAGATAAGCAAAATGGAGAAGAAATTAGCAATGGACTTTGAAGGCTGAAACAGAAATAAAAATACTTCTACCCAAGGCCAAGTAGTTTTATCCTTAAAATAACTTTTTTTTTTAAATCAGTCATACTACACTTGAAAAACTCTACTTTGATGCTGTCTGTAATCACAAGTCACACTAAAGCCTGAATCCACTAGCACTGGTGCCCTGAGAAACTCATTTATACTTCTTTCCAGGCAGATTACATGTACTAGCCTTTGAGAAGTAAACAGGCCTTGTACAGCTGAAAGTCCAATTATTAGTTCAGGGCCAACTGCTACAAATTTTTCAAACCTCCTATACTTTGTCCTGCTATAAAAAGGAAAATAATTTTTATTGCCCAGAGAATGGGATTGTCTTCTAACTTATTCAACCCGAGAAGTGGTCAGCAAATTCTAATTCTAGTTTGAGGGTTATTTCATAATGCCATTCTTAGTGTTCTTTCCATTTAATTGGCATATAGTTCCCTGTTTGGAACAGGATATTACTCACTTGAATTCTTTCCATAGGGGGAAAAACAATTTTCCAGGCTCATTTCCCTGAGAATTGCTTAGATCAAGACCAAGTTGGTTGAAATAAATTGTTGATAAGATTGTGAGAATACTAAGATCTTTACTCTGAAATGCTTGGCAGAAAAACACTAATAAGAAAGTCCAAAATTTCAAAGTCAGAGCGTTCAAAAGGGCAACCCCATGTGCATTTGATTGTGCATTTAAAAGCTAATGTTTGTTAGATGCTAGAGGACTCTGGGGCATTGGGGAAGATGTTACTGAACAATACAGACCTCTGTTCTGATTTGCATGCCTTGTGTGTTTTGAGATGTATTTGATGAGTGAATTTTCAAAGGTCTGAGCAACAATGGCAGTTCCCTCTGTGAGCCAAAGAGCTCCGAGCAACCTCCCCTTGACAAGCAGAGTGAGCCACTGAAGGCTTGTCTCTGCTAATGAAATGTAACATGAGAACGCCTTTCCCTGCTGTCTCGTTGTGTCAAACAGCAAGCTCGGCACCAAAAGTAATCCTGAAAACATCAGACTAAAATGTTCCTTGTAAATAGGGGGGAGCTTTAAATCAGTGAGGACTAATTATAGAAATGGGAATAAAACATTTATGTGGACTACATCAAACGGGCCAAAAGAGCGCTCCATATGTTGGCAGTATCCTCTACAGTTATTGGGTCAGGGAAGGTGACTGTGGCGCGTCGTGGGTTCAGCAGTGATAAGTCAGTCAACCTGGGTACGTCTACTGATTGGCGCATCACTCTTTTTCTGGGAGATGATGATACAGGTCCTGCTTTGTCGACTAGCCCTATTTCTGGCTCTCTACCACAGTTTCGTCTTCCTTGTTTACTTTTAACTTTTCTTTTTGTATTACATGCATCTATGATGACAGTCCCTTTTTTGGGACAAGGCAGAGAATAAATGAACATTTTGCACTGAGGTGCATGGTGCCCCTCTTTCCTCTCTATGCTCATGTTATCTCTGCAGGAGAAGGGACTTAGCTGCAAACTTATGCTAGGGTGTTAGGAAAAAATGTTTAGTTCTTCTTAGGAGAATCTTTAATTTTTACATTTCTTTAGAGTGAGGACAATATTTAAAACTAATGAAATACTACATAATGTGAGCTAGAAAAGTGAAAAACTAAATGTGTCCACTTCAGTGGACATTTAGGTTGCTTCCAGGGCCTGGAAGGATGGATAAAGAAGACGTGGTACAATGTACAATGGACTATTAGTCAGAAACAGAATGAAATAATGCCATTTGCCACAACATGGCTGGACTGAGAGGTTGCCACACGGATGAAGTAAGTCAGACAAGTATATATCATATGATATTGCTTATATGTGGACTCTTTAAAAAAAATGGAACAAATGAACCTATTTACAGAAAAGAAACAGAGTCACAGGTGCATAAAACAAATTTACAGTTACCAAGAGGGAAAGAGGGGAGGGATAAATTGGGAGATTGGGATTGACATATACACACTACTATATACAAATAGATAATTAATAAGAACCTACTGTACAGCACAGAGAATGCTAATCAATACTCTGTAATGACCTATGTGGGAAAAGAATCTATAAAAGAGTGGATATATGTATCATTGATTCACTTCATTGTACAGTAGAAAATTAACACAACATTATAAATCAGCTATACTCCAATAAAATTAATCCCCCAAATTAAAAAAAATCACTTCACAAAGTGGTACAAACCTTATCCAGGACAAGAGTCTGACTCTTTTTTTTTGAAGTTCTACTTCTGTCTAGGAAACTTAAAAGGACCTGAGACCCTCTCACCTAGTATTGAACTCCCTCGGTCTTTTTTTTTAAATGCCAGGTGGCATGATGGATCTCAGTTTCCTGATCAGGGATGGAACCCAGGCCCCCTGCATTGGGAGCACCAAGTCATAACCAATGGACCACCAGGGAAGTCCCTCCTTGAGTCTAATCCTCTCTCCTCCTTTGCTGGGTTTAACATGCTTCATTTCTCTTTCTTTCTCTCAACACTGATGATCCATAATAATCACTACACATTGTTAGCTATTTTACTTCCAATTCTTTATAATTCCATACAAGTTCATTGATTCTTACTTCTTCGAATCAGATTCATCTTCAGTCCATTTAGGGGACTCAATCCCTACCACTCCAGGCCAAGAAGAAAATGAACCAGTGGATTGACGAGTTCGACAGTTATTTGTCAGCTAACACGCTAGAACCTAAGCAGCCACCCATTCTGGAAACGCTCTCCATCTCTGCCTTCTCTGAGGCCAACTGGTTTTCCTTCTGCCTCTCTCCTTTCCAAGGAGTCTCTGGACATGGAGCGTGTGTGCGTGTGTGCGTGTGTGTGTGCGTGCATGCGTGCGCACGTGTGTGCGTGTGTGCGTGTGCGCGTGCGTGCGTGTGTGCGCGTGCGTGCGTGTGTGTGCATGCATGCGTGCGTGTGCGCGCGCGTGTGCGTGCGTGTGCGCGCGTGCGTCCATGCGCGTGTGCGTGCGTGTGTGCGTGTGCGCGCGTGTGTGCGTGTGCGTGCATGCGTGCGTGTGCGCGCGTGCGCGTGTGTGCGTGCGTGTGTGCGTGCGTGCGTGTGTGTGTGCGCGTGTGCGTGTGTGTGAGAAACCTTTCCCCCTTTTCCGATCTGTCACTGCTACAGTTCCTCGAGAGTCGATCCTCAGCGCCACACTACTCTCATACACTGCACTCCCTTTCATCCACATCTCTATTTGCCATTTACCATCTAAATTCTCATTGTTTTCAAATGAATACCAACCTCTTCTCCGAGCTGCCTGACCATGTCTCAAAATCACCTCATATGCAACCTGAGTAAAAACGAAGTGATGATGATCCCGCTCTGCAACCGTAGCCACCGTTCTTTATCTTAGTAGATGCCATCGCTTCCCTCTGATTTCCAGACTGAACACTCTTGCATCATCCTCGGCCTTTGTGCCCTTCATCACCAATATCTATTTCCTTAAGAAAACTTATTGGCTTTGCCATCTAACTAGCTCCAAATGCTTTTCTCTATTCACACTGCTATCATTCTATCCTATCTGCTATCAGCTTTTATCTGGAAAATATGCTGACTGTTCTTGCTTTCACATTTCCACTCCTCCAAACAGAGCAAAGAGTGTGTAATTATAAGGCCAGAGCGCATAATTATAAGCCAACTCATCACATTTGCTAGCCTACAAGCCTGAAGTGCTTTCTTTAAATCCTTAAATCCTTCTTCATCTTGCATATTCCAAGTCCCAGACATACTGGTTTAGTTCCTTGAATATGTAATGTTGTCTCCTAACTTGGGGACTTTGTACATGCTGTTTGTCTGTCTAAAATACTATCAACACTTCCCTGCCCAACTAATACCAGCTAATTCTTTCCTAGCTAGTACCAGCTAATTCTTCAAAATTCAGCTCAAATCTAGTTAAAACGTCACTTCCTCAGAGAAATATTCCCAGAATAATTAATGTGTCTCTCTCCTCCACTGGACCATAGGTACCATGATGGCAAGGAGCATGGCTATTTTATTCACTGTTTTATATGTAACCTTTTGCAGGCACACAGAAAATATTTGTTAAATAAGTGAATGCATATGACAAATGGAATGAACACAAATAATGCTGTTACATAATGGCCTTCTAGGTAATTATAGAATGTTTTAAAATCAGTCAACCTATCTATGTTTCTACCAACTCATTGGAAAAGATCCTGATGTTGGGAAGGACTGAAGGCAAAAGGAGAAGAAGGTGGCAGAGGGTGAGATGGTTAGATAACATCACCGACATGAGTTTGAGCAAATTCCTGGTAGATAGTGAAGGACAGGGATGCCTGGCATGCTGCAGTCCATGGAGTCACAAAAAGTTGGAAATGACTTAGCTGCTGAACAACAACATTTGTCTACTTACCTACATACCTATCTACCAAGCAATGCAGATTTAATATACATGATCACACTCAAAGATTTATAGAGATTTTCTCATAAGAAACAGTTCCTCCATATGAAAAACAATACCAATAATCATCAACTGAGATCATAAGTAAATGCACTCATGAATCTATACTCACATAACTATCAGAGCTTCTCAACTAAAGGGCTTAGATATGAATCCCTTCAGAGCATCAGGATAGAGTTAGAGCTGGTGAATCAACTGGCATAAGATGCTATACTCATTTTCTAGGAGTGTCCTGACATATAATAATTTGGAAAGTACTGCTAGATGCGACCAGTTTGAGAGTATTTTTTGTTGTCCAGTCGGTGCTTTTTTTACTTTTTTTTAAGGCAGTGATTGAGATCGTATTTTCAAAAGCACAGTAAATTGAATCAACAAGGGTACAAATTGAATCAATCCATAATATTAGGATCCATTCACTGTGTTATCAGGTCACCACAAAATTATGTTTAAGAACTATATATAATCATATTATAAATGCTTATAATATGATAGGTGTTAAATCAAAAAAGCAGAATATAAAATTGTAAATGACCATAAGTACAATTTTAAACACAAAGATAGTTACTAGAAGTTATACTTAATTTGTTTAGACTGTGATTTTTCTTTTTAATCTATATCACTATGTTCTTTTAGCATGAAAATATAAAATAGTTTAATTAAAAATAGACATCATTATAAATAAAACACTGCCTTTAATTTGCTATTTTGTTTTTGTGCTCTGTATAACCCTAATCAGGGAATATAGCTGTGGTATACATAAATCCCTCACTGAAGAGCAGTTTTTATACCAAAAATTCTTATGATAATTATAATTACATATACTTCAAATTAATTGCTTAATATATATAAGTATTTCCTTCAGAAAAAGAGATGTTTTGCCTATAACTACTGAGTACAAATTCAACAATAAAAAATGATAGCTAACTTGAAAATATTTCATTTAAGAAGTAGTCTATATTCATATATCAGAAATACTTAGAATGAAATAGAATATGTGCTTTTTTCTATTTGATTTTCTGCATGGTTATTTTTTAATAAGATAGGATATAAATATGGAGATCAGTTTCTCTACCCAAACAGGGCTTTATCACAAGAAGTATCATAACCTAGAAGTAAATATTGAAAATAATTATTGAATTACACATCAGTCTCCCCACTAAACTGCAAGACCCTTACTATTAGAAAATATGTTTTCTATTTTGTATGCACACTGCAAAGTACAATCCTTAACTTATCATAAGCATATTTCTAAATGTCTATTAAATGAATAAAAACATAGTCTTTAAGGAAAATAATGTCATTAAAATTCCTTTCCTCTAATGAAAATACCTTTCATCATACATGCTACTTTCTGCTCTAAATAAGATGTAATGAGCTTTACCTTCAATCTGAGATTGTTTCATCTAATGTCTTTTTGATTATAACTTCAAATTTTAAAAAGGAGAAGCCCTTAGTGGATAATTAACAGCAATTAAGATAAGCTTAAACATGACATAAAGGTAAAGTTTCTGTCATGGACAATTTTCTTTCTAGGAAATATATCTCAGGGCACATATTCTGCAGTAGAATAGTTTTGTTTTGTTTTATTTTGTTTAGGAGAAGAGTTTTGAGAAATATTTCCCTGGGATATTTCAGGTCAAATTTTCTGGACCAGCCATTCAAACTGAACACTTGGTGTGGTTTCTCTGAAAGATATGGTCTGTTTTCTGCCGCTGAATCCTGACTGTGCTGACAGCTAAGTTTCTACAAGTAAGTTTCTAAATGTCTCAGTTGAATCCATCTTTACCATCAGCTCTACCTCTTTTCTTTTTACCCAAATAGGCACAGTCAATGAGACAATGCCAACAATAATTTCACATGAATAAATAACATGATCATTTTAGTTGGGTTTTATAAAATATTAATCTTATCTTTAGTGGATTTTGCACAGTCAAGGGGACCTTGAAAGAATAAAGCTTACACTGGGTAGCCAAATCGTCATCTGTTTCAAATGGTGCAGAATTTGTGATCTATGTAGAAACCCAGAGACATTAACAAAATTATCCAGGGAATTTAGATCAATTGGAGCCTTTTCCTATCCCCTGCAGTGCTGGCAAACCTCACAAGTTCCTTAAACACAAAGTGAAGTCACAATGTACTGGAGGGAAAGAAATCCAATAGGAAGAGAAAACAGTGCTGTCGCAAATAGATGTTTAAACATGTTAGTTCAACTTAAAAATCCTCCCTGGGGAATAATTTAACAGTTTTCCTTCTCTGAGCGATAAGACACCTAATTAAAAAGACGCTTTCAACTTCAGAAATCTTTAGATGTTGATTATTTATTAGAAAGCTATAAAATGCTAACCATGTAAAAAGCATTACAACACCTTTGCCAGTAATTATAGTTATTTTGAAGAATACAATGCACATTATTCATCTCTCTAGAATTTAGATCAATGGTCTTAGACTTTCATTTTTCATCAAGCTATTTCCTTTTTCTAAATAATAATCAATGTTAAGGTATGTGGGTTATGTTTTCATTTGGATTTCGTATTAACTGAATAGAAAAATTCAAGCTAATTTATCCTAGTTGATTTATATGCAAGTATAAATATAATGATTAATTTATAATCCATTAAATTTATACATCAAAGAACAACATTTAAATGTAGGTCATCATTTTATTGCCCTTTTTGGTTCTTTAATAATAATTGAACTTTCTTTTAACTAAATGTTTCTCTTTTATTAAAATGATACTTACAGGTAATTTCCAGGCTAGGTTTAATTTTACAATATGCTACTAAATTGAGACAAGTTTGCCTACATAAGATTAAAGAGTACTGTCTCAGATATAACTTGTTCTGTATAATAGATCTGCAATAAATTGTCTGAAAATCAAACCATCTAGCCAAATACATTAGAGTAAATTTCCAGTGACTACTTCTACAAATAATACCATCTACTTGTAGAGCCCTTTATAATTTACCAAGTATTTTTATATATTGCCATTAATTAAATCACTAAATAACATTATAGAGATAAGATAATGAGACTGAGAGACAGATGTTAAGACAGGACCAGAATTCGTTGGTTGGCAATAACAGAGCCAAGAGTATAACCTGAGGCTTCTAGTTCTCATTCAGAGTCATGTTTTTTTGTATTGATGGATTCTCTTCCAGTGGGAAGACCTGTTGCTACACCTATCTTCTAATTGAATCTGAATCTCAATAGATTTGCTTTCCTTCCTACCTTGGAGAAGGCAATGTCACCCCACTCCAGTACTCTTGCCCAGAAAATCCCATGGACAGAGGAGCCTGGTGGGCTACAGTCCATGGGGCCGGGAGGAGTCGGACACGACTGAGCGACTTCCCGTTCACTTTTCACTTTCATGCACTGGAGAAGGAAATGACAATCCATTCCAGTGTTCTTGCCTGGAGAATCCCAGAGACGGGGAAGCCTGGTGGGCTGCCGTCTATGGGGTCGCACAGAGTCGGACATGACTGAAGCGACTTAGCAGCAATAGCAGCAGCCTACCTTTAGTTAAAGCATGTGCAAGTGAACCCATAAATGCCCAGAATTAATGAGTCATATACATAACTTAACCTTTGTAAGGCCAGCGGTACACTGCTGCTGCTGCTGCTGCTAAGTCGCTTCAGTCGTGTCTCCAGGCAAGAACACTGGAGTGGGTTGCCATTTCCTTCTCCAACGCATGAAAGTGAAAAGTGAAAGTGAAGTCACTCACTGTGTCCAACTCTTAGTGACCCCATGGACTGCAGCCTAGCAGGCTCCTCCGTCCATGGGATTTTCCAGGCAAGAGTACTGGAGGTGCCATTGCCTTCTCCGGGATGTAAGTCTATGTCCCTCCAAAGAGCAGAGGAAACAAAAACAAATTATATAGAGAAGAAAATGTGAATATATATCTATATAGCTTTGAAAATAATAGAACTTTATCTGTCAAAATGAATTATAATAATTATTTAGTTCTAGTCCAAATTTTTAATCTTCATAGATTCTCAAGGCAAAAGAATTTATTTTATCCTTTTTTAGGTTACTACCAGACCAGCCAATCAGATTCTTCTCCTGCACCATCTAGTCACCAATATTAGTTGAATCAAACCTTCCTGTATCCTATATGATATCAAATACAAAATTGTATTTACTCAGGTTACCTTCCTGGGAGAAAGAACAGGATTATATAGAGTATACTTTTTTAAAAAATTAACATAAATTTTTTGCAGAAAATAGTCAATCTCAAATTACTTCACATTTTTGTTTAAAAAAAAGTAAAGCTTTGTTTTAAAGTAAATAATTCTAGTAGACAAAAATGTACTCTGTTATATAAAAATACTGTGGTATATGTACTATCTCATAACTTTATGTACTATCTCAAATCATAACAACACAAGTTGTGAAATAAAATTTATATTTTATGGCAAGACAAGAAAAATTCAAACAAAAAGTTTGCTCTGCCCTTTGGTTTCCTCTCTCCCCACAATATGTCTTGTGTATCTGTATCATGTATTGACCAAACCTACCCCACTGGCAGAAATACCTGCTCAACCAGAAAGAGCAACATTCTCCTAGCACAATAAAACAACTCCTTAAAGATAACTTTCCTACTTGAATTTTTAAGGGGTCATATGTCACTTAAATCTGGATTATGTCAAAAATATGTCATTTGATGTACAGCCCTCTGTCCAAAAAAAAAAAAAAACAAACTTACATTAATGGTGCTTTGACTTCTGGTGGGCAGGAACAGTTCTCAGAGCTTTCTGAGATGTTCTTCCGGGTTATAACTCAAGTTTGGCTCTAACAAAATTTTCCACTTCTTTCTTAGATCAACTGATTAGTTTTCACTGACAAAGTTCAATGTAAAGCAACCGTGTACTCACATGAGGAAATATTTCCAGCCTTATTATTTTTCATACAATTTCACAAACTGGTGAGCTCAACCACAATTCATTCAAAAAGTGTTTTCAGTGAAAGAAATAATGTATTTCTTTATATTCAATTATTTGTACTGGATTTTAAACTAATCATTTTTTGTTGTACAGATGATCTTCCTCACCAAATTAAGGTTTCATATTTAAGGAGAGACATACTAAGTAAGCATACCATGTAATAATTATCTTGAGCAGCTTACTTATTTTCACTCATAAGTAGTTACTTTTTTTCCAACAGAATGTTGAGCTGTAAGTTCAACAAAATATTTGACCTTATGTCTATTCAAAACCATGTTTTAAAAATCAAAATTAGGGCCCATCAGATTTTCACTTACTTTGCTTTAGCTTCTGCATCTTCATATGCTTTATTAGAAACATCATCTAATCCTCCAATCAAATGTTTGAAAGAGCTGTCAGAGAGGAAAAAAGCTGTGATTAGGATAAATCCTCACCAAAGTGGTAACAATGACAGCATAGTCAATGACATACTGAAACAATCTGAAAGGATCTAAATAAAAATGAATTTAAACATTTAATATCAGCACATTATAAAGAGACATATCAGATAATGATATAAACTGAGAGCAGGAAATGTCTTTTAAAGTGCTGTGAGATTTTACATTTTAATTTTAAACCTCTATAATGTTCATACATGCAAATGGCTTTGTTTGCCAGTTCAGTTCAGTTCAGTTCAGTCATGTCAATTCTTTGCGACCCCATGAATCACAGCACACCAGGCCTCCCTGTCCATCACCATCTCCCAGAGTTCACTCAAACTCATGTCCATCAAGTCGGTCATGCCATCCAGCCATCTCATCCTCTGTCATCCCCTTGTCCTCCTGCTCCCAATCCCTCCCATCATCAGGGTCTTTTCCAATGAGTCAACTCTTCGCATGAGGTGGCCAAAGTATTGGAGTTTCAGCTTTAACATCAGTCCTTCCAATGAACAACCAGGACTGATATCCTTTAGAATGGACTGGTTGGATCTCCTTGCAGTCCAAGAGACTCTCTAGAGTCTTCTCCAACACCTTGTTTGTAGTGAGTATTATAAAACAAAACATGCATGAAACATGTAGGATGTGTGCTAATTTAAATTTAAATGTTGCTTTGTCATTTTTACACACACTTAAAAAAATAACCTATTAAGGGAAACTTGACAGTCTGCTTGGGGGCTGACTGGAAGGGGAAAGGAGTAGCTATTACATCAGGCCCTTGGGTAATGAGCTCATCTGTGGAACAGGGTAACTAGATTGCTGGGCTAAATATACCAAGTATTTCTTTTCTTCCTTTTTTTCCCTTTGATGTGGTCCATTTTCACAGTCTTTGTTGAATTTGTTACAATACTGCTTCTGTTTTATCTTTTGTTTTTTGGCTGCAAGGCATGTGGGTCTTAGCTACCCCACCAGGGATCCTGCATTGAAAGGTGAAGTTAAACCCACAAGTCCACCAGGAAAGTATTTATACTAAGTATTTTTAATACAAAAAGGAAACAAAAGACAATGACCAGACAAAAAGTCAAAGAATCAAGAATTGCGTTCTATGGAGTATCAAGTTTTCTATAATGAACACATTCAGTTCACTTCAGTTGCTCAGTCGTGTCCAACTCTTTGCGACCCCAGGGACTGCAGCACACCAGGCCTCCCTGTCCATCATCAACTCCTGGAGTTCACCCAAAACCATGTCCATTGAGTCAGTGATGCCATCTAACCATCTCATCTCCTGTTCCCTTCTCCTCCTGCCCTCAATCTTTCCGAGTATCAGTGTCTTTTCAAATGAGTCAGCTTTTTGCATCAGGTAGCAAAAGCACTGGAGTTTCAGCTTCAACATCAAGTCCTTCCAATGAACACCCAGGACTATCTCCTTTAGGATGGACTGGTTGGATCTCCTTGCAGTCCAAGGTACTTTCAAGAGTCTTCCTCAACACCACAGTTCAAAAGCAAGGGAATGGCAAACTACTTCAGTATTCTTGCCTTGAGAAGCCCATGAACAGTATGAAAAGGTAAAATGAACTTATTAATTATGGTCAAATGAATGAATGTGAATGTATGAGCAACAGGCAGCAGTCCATATAAAAGTTTCAAAAATATAATTAATGATAAAATAAATGATAAATGTAATCTCCAAGGTGGAGAATGGTTAAAATATGATTTTGGCCATTGTTCTTTATGTGGTAAAACTGCCCATTTTCTTATTGAATATTTTATTAGAGAAATATTTCTTTGAGAAACTCCTTAAAGTGAGATGGGCTTACATTGTAAAGTAAAATACATATCTTTAATTATGAAAAAAATGGTAATATCTGGTTGATTTCCTATTTTCATAAATAATATGAAATTTAAACACAGAGAGTTTAAGTTATTTATCCAAAATGATAGCAGTTTTGAATTATAATCCATTTTCTCTGATACCCAATCCTTTCCTTTATAATACTTAAATATTTTAAACACAACCAAATCTAGACATTGTGAAAAGGCACTAACAGAGGAAAAAGGAGACTTAAGTGGCAAAAACAAAGAGCAAGAACTACTAAAACGTAGCTTTTCAAAAATACTTGGAACTATTCATACATTGTTTTCTTAAAAATTTAAAATGCATAGCAATTTGAAAATTCAAATAGTTACAAAAATTCCTGTCTTCCTCCTTCAGTTCAGTTGCTCAGTCCTGTCAGACTCTTTGAGACTCCATGGACTACAGAACACCAGGCCTCCCTGTCCATCACCATTCTTTCTAGAGTTATTTCTCCACTGATCTCCATTAGCATATTGGGTACCTACTGACCCGGGGAGTTCCCCTTTCAGTATCCTATCATTTTGTCTTTTCATACTGCTCATGGGGTTCTCAAGGCAAGAATACTGAAGTGGTTTGCCATCCCCTTCTCCAGTGGACCACATTCTGTCAGACCTCTCCACCATGACCCGCCTGTCTTGGGTGGCCCCACAGGGCATGGTTTAGTTTCATTGAGCTAGACAAGGCTGTCTAATTTGATTTCAGATCTTCATCCTCCTGGTCAGATTCCTGCCATTACATTCTATTTACCAACATCTCTATTCATGCATCAACTACACATGACCACGTCTGAGGTCAGGGGTGGCAGCCGACAGGAGCCAACACAGGCCCGAGGTCAGGGCAGTGTCCAAGAGGAGCTACCCCACGCCTGACGTCAGGGGCAGCGGCCGAGAGGTGCTACCCTATGCCCGAGGCCAGGGGAGGCGGCTGAGAGGAGCAACCCCACGTCCAAGGAGTGGCAGCTGCGGGGCGAGGAGGGCCAAGAGGAGCTACTCCGCATTCAAGGCCAGGAGGGGTGGCCGTGAGGAGATATCCCTCGTCTAAGGTAAGGAGCAGCGGCTGCACTTTGCTGGAGCAGCCCTGAAGGGATATCCCACGTCCACGGTAAGAGAAACCCAAGATGGTAGCTGTTGGTAGAGGGCAGACACATTGAAACCATAGTCACAGAAAACTAGCCAGTCTGATCGCAGGAACCACAGCCTTGTCTAACTCAATGAAAGGAGGCCACTGTAGTTTGGTCTAGCCGCAGCCGGTGGCGGCGGGCAGTCACGGTCTGGGCCGCCTCCTTCGAGAGCCTTGTCCCCAGGATGCGGAGCCTCTGGTCAGACTAGATGAAGATGGATCTGTCGAGCACGGATGGAGGAACGGGTGGACGGCTCCAGCCCTGGCAGCAGGGCCCGCTCCGGGATGGCCGGGACCGCCCTCTTGTGTGGGTGGCGGTGGGGTCCCGCGCTGGCTCTCCGGGCCGTGTCCCCTTGTTTTCTGGTCCCCAGGCGGTGCCCGCGCCCCCGCCGTGCGCGCTTGCCGGCCCCGCCCCGCCGCTGCCGGCCGCTCCTCGTCCCGCGCCTGCCACCGCCCGCCTTCCCTTCCCCTGCCTGGGACCGAGCCGGCCTCGCCTCACGCGGGGGTCGTCCCGTGGCCTCCATCGCCGGTGGCTCCCGGGCGGAGCAGTGCCCCGGGAGCCCGGAGCAAGGGGCGGGCGGGGAGCCCTGCGCGAGGGAGGCCGTGGGGGTGCCGGCGTGCGGCGGGGAGCCTGCGCGAGCGAGGCCGTGGGGGCGCCGGTGTGCGGCAGGGAGCCTGCGCGAGCGAGGCCGTGGGGGCGCCGGTGTGCGGCGGGGAGCCCTGCGCGAGGAGGGCCGTGGGGGCGCCGGCGTGCGGCGGGGAGCCCTGCGCGAGGAGGGCCGTGGGGGCGCCGGCGTGCGGCGGGGAGCCCTGCGCCAGGGAGGGCGTGGGGGCGCCGGTGTGCGGCGGGGAGCCTGCGCGAGGGAGGCCGTGGGGGCGCCGGCGTGCGGCGGGGAGCCTGCGCGAAGGAGGCTGTGGGGGCGCCTGTGTGCGGCGGGGAGCCTGCGCGAGGAGGGCCGTGGGGGCGCCGGTGTGCGGCGGGGAGCCCTGCGCGAGGAGGGCCGTGGGGGCGCCGGCGTGCGGCGGGGAGCCCTGCGCCAGGGAGGGCGTGGGGGCGCCGGTGTGCGGCGGGGAGCCTGCGCGAGGGAGGCCGTGGGGGCGCCGGCGTGCGGCGGGGAGCCTGCGCGAGCGAGGCCGTGGGGGCGCCGGTGTGCGGCGGGGAGCCTGCGCGAGGGAGGCCGTGGGGGCGCCGGCGTGCGGCGGGGAGCCCTGCGCGAGGGAGGGCCGTGGGGGCGCCGGCGTGCGGCGGGGAGCGTTCTGCGGCTCTGGGGGCTCCCGGGCCGCGCCCCGGCGTGTCTCGCTTCCCGGCCCGCCGCGCCCCGGTCCTTTGCCCATTTCGCCGCCGGCTGTCAGCCGCCGCCGCCGTCGCGTGCTGGACGAGGGGGCGCACCCGTGACCCCCGCCGCGTCCCCGCTCGCCCGAGCGCGGGTCGGGTCCCCGGTCTGTCCCCCGCGGGCCGGTCGCCGGGTCCTCGCCGCCCGGCATCGCCCACCCCTCTGGGGCGGGTGGACGGACGGACGCCGAGGGCGCGCGTCGGCCGTCCCCAGTGGGCCGCCGCCGGCGAGGGCAGGCTCGCGACGGGGGTGGGGTGGAGAAGGGGGCCCCGCCGCCCTCCTCCCCTCGGCCCTCGGCGCGGTGGCGGCGGCGCGCTGCGACCCTCGTGGACCCAGGGTGTGTGCGCGATCGGGCATCCTCTCCGCGGGCAGGACGGGGCGGTGGGATTTCCTGGCCCGGTGAGCGCCTATCTGAGCCCCGCTGCAGGCTTCCTCACCTTCCTCGCGGGTCTTCCGGCTCGCCCACCAGAGCACGCCGCGGCCGGTGCCTATCCCCTTGCTCCCAGCACGCCTGGCTCCTCGTGCTCGCTCCGCGGACTTCCCTGGTGGCTCAGACGGTAAAGCGTTTGTCTACTATGTGGGACACCTGGGTTCGAGCCCTGGGTTGGGAAGATCCCCTGGAGAAGGAAATGGCAATCCACTCCAGTACTGTTACCTGGAAAATCCCATGGACAGGGGAGCCTGGTAGGCTACAGTCTATGGTGTTGCAAAGAGTCGGACAGGGCTGAGCCACTTCACTTTCAAATAGCAGGGAGGGAACACAGCTCCACCCATCAAGAGAAAATTGGATTAGAGATTTACTGAGCATGCCCAGCCCATGAGAACAAGACCCAGTTTCCCCCTCAGTCAGTCTCTCCCATCAGGAAGCTTCCATAAGCCTCTTACCCTTATCCATCAAAGGGCAGACAGACTGAAAACCACAGTCACAGAAAACTAACCAATCTGATCACCTGGATCGCAAGCTTGTCTAACTCAATGAAACTATGAGCCATGCCATGTAGGGCCACCCAAGACGGATGGGTCATGATGGAAAGCTCTGACAAAACGTGGTCCATTGGAGAAGGGAATGGCAAAACACTTCAGAATTCTTGCCTTGAAAACTCCATGAACAGTATGAAAAGGCAGAAAGATAGGACACTAAAAGATGAACTCCCCAGGTTGGTAGGTGCCCAATATGCTACTGGAGATCGGTGGAGAAATAACTCCAGAAAGAATGAAGAGATGGGGCCAAAGCAAAAACAACACCCAGTTGTGGATGGGACTGGTGATAGAAGCAAAGTCCAATGCTGTAAAGAGTGATATTGCATAGGAACCTGGAAGGTTAGGTCCATGAATCAAGGCAAATTGGAAGTGGTCAAAAAGTAGATGGCAAGAATGAACGTGGACATTCTAGGAATCAGTGAACTAAAATGGACTAGAATGGGTAGATGACCATTATATCTACTACTCTGGGCAGGAATCCCTTAGAAGAAATGGAGTAGCCATCATAGTCAACGGAAGAGTTTGAAATGCAGTACTTGGATGCAATCTCAAAAGCGACAGAATGATCTCTTTCCATTTCCAAGGCAAACCATTCAATATCACGGTAATCCAGGTCTATGCCCTGACCAGTAATGATGAAGAAGCTGAACGGTTCTATGAAGACCTACAAGACCTTCTAGAAACAACACCCCAAAAAGAAGTCCTTTTCATTATAGGGGACTGGAATGCAAAAGTAGGAAGTCAAGAAACACCTGGAGTAATAGGCAAATTTGGCCTTGGAGTACAGCATGAAGAAAGGCAAGGGCTAATAGAGTTTTGCGATGAGAACACATTAGTCATAGCAAACATCCTCTTCCAACAACACAAGAGAAGTCTCTATACATGGACATCACCAGATCGTCAACACCGAAATCAGATTTATTATATTCTTTGCAGCCAAAATGGAGAAGCTCTATAGTTAGCCCTTGGTTAAAAATACAAATTTTCTATGGTTCTAATAATCCAATATTTATGATTTTTTTTTCTACTAGATAAAACAAAGTGAAGGGAAATGACATGCACTTACAAAAGGCCCCTATATTGATAGGACAGATAATTATTTTTGAAGTAAATTCCCTCTAACTGAGGAAAACACTTTATTTAATGTGATTTTTTTAATTATGGAAAAGTTTTTCAAATGAGAGAGGAAATTAAAGTATCACTAAGAGTTCTCTTACCACAAATGACTAATAGGGACATCTGTATGTATTGATAATTTTTTAATTTTTTTCTGCATAGCTTTATTGTTGTTTATAGAGATGTAAGCATAAACTAGCTATGATTAAATATGGTTTATTATTTTGACTTTAAACCTATTATAACATAAGAAAATGTGTTCATTCTTTAAAATTCCATAAGCCATATTTTCACAGAATAAGAGGCCATTACACATATACACATGATAAAATATCTATGTGTCCATCTAGACACAGAAGTACAGACACCCAAAGACACATACACTCACATACACATAGAGATGAAGTAGTCATGGCAACACTCTATAAAAAACATTTACATTTATACTCTCAATTAGAGATTAAACATATGGAATTTCTTTTCAAAATAAAAATATGCAGAACTATAATCTTGACTTTAGAAGTGAACCATATGCCGCTTATAAATAATCTTTATTTAGAAGCAATCCTGGCCAAATAATATTTTTTGAGACATAAGACAAATACATTCTGCTAATATTCTAAGTTTCCTAAAACAATAAGTTAACCAGTATAGCTAACTACAAGTTTAAGAAAATGTAACATTTTTGAACAATATTAATAAGCTCCAAATAACTGTCTCTGTATCTCTGCACTGACCAATGAATAATTTTGGACATCTTGATAAACATAATTGATGGCATGACAGAATTTATCATTCCTGGTGCAAGTATGAACTAACTAGTGTTTCATGTCTCCCTCTCACAGACATGCTGTAGGAACACCTGCCACCTGTATGGACCCTCACCAAACAAACATTTGAAACAGTTTAGATATCACATGCCTTTTAAAATATTTACTTGGGTCTTAGGACATTTCTTAACTACAAAAGGAAAAGACTTCAGTTATTCTAATCAGAATGGGATTATAATGAAAAGTTTTGAAAACACTAACAACTGAGTGAGCAGAAACTATAACATTATCAATTATAACAAATATAAGAGACTAGAGGAAAATCATTCAATTCTCTTTTAAAAATCAAACTCACAATTCATGTATGAGTTATATTTTAGGATTATAGAATAAAATAGTCAACCTAACATATACTGTGAGACATAATTTCAGAATAAATATAGAGAACACTAATGAGGAAAAAGTTTAATTATGGGAATTTCAACAGCAAATCTTATTGTATACACACTAAGTATGAAACAATCTTCTGCTACTTTTCTTGAGATGTAAAATCAAACTTTAACAAATCTTGACCAAACTTTTTGAAGGAAGTGGGTAACATGTGATTAAGTGTTAGTCATTCAGTCCTGCCCAGCTCTTTGCGATCCCATGGACTGCAGCCCACCAGGCTCCTCCATCCATGAGATTTTCCAGGCAAGGATACTGGAGTGGGTTGCCATTTCCTTCTCCAGGAGATCTTCCAAATCCAGGGATTGAACCTGGGTCTCCTGCACTGCAGGCAGATTCTTTGCCAAGTGAGCTACAAGGGAAGCCCCAACATGTGATTAGTGTAGTGTACTGAGGCAGAAAGAGCAGATGGAAAATCCCTCTTATGCTTAATGTTATAGTTTAAACATACTTTCAAGGAAGGGGTGGAAAAGAAAGAGGAAGTAAAAAGGAATGAAGGAAGGAGAGAAAAATGGATTTAAAAAGGAGGGAGAAAAGGAAGAAAGAAAAGGAGAAGGGAGGGGGGAAATTTTGACTCACATCAAGAATGGTATTTATAGAATTTTTCTTTAAGAAGTATCAGATATACTTTTCTAAGAATTCATTCATTTCTTCTAAGTTATCCATTTTATTGGCATATAGTTGCTGACAGTAGTCTCTTATGATCCTTTGTATTCCTGTGTTGTCTGTTGTGATCTCTCCATTTTCATTTCTAATTTTGTTGATTTGATTCTTCTCCCTTTTTTTTTTCTTGATAAGTCTGGCTAATGGTTTGTCTATTTTATTTATCTTCTCAAAGAACCAGCTTTTAGTTTTCTTGATTTTTGGTATAGTCTCCTTTGTTTATTTTTCATTTATTTCTGCTCTAATTTTTATTTCTTTCCTTCCACTAACCCTGGGGTTCTTCATTTCTTCTTTTTCTGGTTGCTTTAGGTGTAAAGTTAAGTTCTTTATTTGATTTTTCTCTTGTTTCTTGAGGTAAGCTTGTATTGCTATGTATTAGCACTGCTTTCACTGAATCCCATAGGTTTGGGGCTATCGTGTTAAACTGAACCAGAAAGAAATAGAAAATCTTAACAGACCCATCCCAAGCACAGAAATCAAAACTTTAATCAAAAATCTTCCAACAGACAAAAGTCCAGGACCAGATGGCTTCACAGGTGAATTCTGCCAAAAATTTAGAGAAGAGCTAACACCTATCCTACTCAAACTCTTCCAGAAAATTGCAGAGGAAGGTAAACTCCCAAACTCATTCTATGAGGCCACCATCCCCCTAATACCAAAACCAGACAAAGATGCCACACAAGAAAACTACAGGTCAATATCACTGATGAACATAGATGCAAAAATCCTCAACAAATTCTAGCAAACAGAATCCAACAATATATTAAAAAGATCATACGTCATGACCAAGTGGGCTTTATCCCAGGGATGCAAGGATTCTTCAATATTTACAAATCAATCAATGAGATACACCACATTAACAAATGGAAAGACAAAAACCGTATGATTATCTCAACAGATGCAGAGAAAGCCTTTGACAAAATTCAACAGCTATTTATGATAAAAACTCTCCAGAAAGCAGGCATAGAAGGAACATACCTCAGCATAATAAAAGCCATATATGATAAATGCATAGCAAACATTATCCTCAATGGCGAAAAATTGAAAGCATTTCCCCTGAAGTCAGGAACAAGACAAAGGTGCCCACTCACACCACTGCTATTCAGCATGGTTTTGGAAGTTTTAGCCATAGCAATCAGAGAAGAAAAAGAAATAAAAGGAATCCAGATTGGAAAAGAAGAAGTAAAACTCTCAGTTTCCAGATGACATGATCCTTTACATAGAAAGCCCTAGAGACACCACCAGAAAACTACTAGAGCTAATCAGTTAATATAGTAAAGCTGAAGGATATAAAATTAATACACAGAAATCACTTGCATTTCTATACACTAACAACAAAAAATCAGAAATTAAGGAAACAATTCCATTCACCACTGTGACGAAAAGAATAAAATACTTAGGAATAAATCTACCTAAAGAAACAAAAGACCTATATATAGAAAATCATAAAGCACTGATGAAAGAAATAAAAAATGACACAGATGGAGAAATATACCATGTTCATGGGTTAGAAGAATCAATAAAGTGAAAATGAGTATACTACCCAAAGCAATCTACAGATTCAATGCAATCCCTATTAAGCCACCAATGGCATTTTTCACAGAACTGGAACAAATACTTTCACAATTTGTATGGAAATACAAAAAACCTCAAATGGCCAAAGCAATCTTGAGAAGAATGGAACTGGAGGAATCAACCTGCCTGACTTCAGACTATACTACAAGCTACAGTCATCAAGACAGTATGGTACTGGCACAAAAACAGGCATATAGATCAATGGGGCAAAACAGAAAGCCCAGTGATAAATCCTTGCATCTATAGACATCTTATCTTTGACAAAGGAGGCAAAAATATACAGTGGAGAAAAGACAATCTCTTTAACAAGTGGTTCTGGGAAACCTGGTCAAAACACATGTAAAGGAATGAAACTAGAACACTTTCTAACACTGAATACTAAATAAACTCAAAAGAGATTAAAGATGTAAATTTAAGACCAAAAATTGTAAAAACTCCTAGAGGAAACCATAGGCAAAACACTCTCTGACATAAATCACAGGAAGACCCTCTATGACCCACCTCCCAGAGTAACAGAAATAAAAGCAAAAATAAACAAACGGGACCTAATTAAACTTAAAAGCTTTTGCACAACAAAGAAAGCTATAAGCAAGGTGAAAAGGTAGCCTTCAGAATGGGAGAAAAAAAATAGCAAATGAGATAACTGACAAAGAATTAATCTCAAAAATATATAAGCAGCTCATGCAGCTCAATACCAGAAAAATAAATTACCCAATCAAAAAATGGGCCAAAGAACTAAAGAAGACAGACAGATGGGTAACAAACACATGAAAAGATGCTCAACATCACTCATTATCAGAGAGATGCAAATCAAAACCACAGGTACCATCTCACACCCATCAGAATGGCTGCTCTCAAATTCTACAAACAATAAATGCTGGAGAGGGTGTGGAGAAAAGGGAATCCTCTTACACTGTTGGTGGGAATGCAAACTGGTACAGCCACTACGGAGAACAGTGTGGCAATTCCTTAAAAAACTGGAAATAGAAGTGCCATATGACCCTCCAATCCCACTGCTGGGCAAACACACTGAAGAAACCAGAATTGAAAGAGACAAGTGTACCCCAATGTTCATCACAGCACTGTTTATAAAAGCTAGGATATGGAATCAATCTAGATATCCATCAGCAGATGAACAGATAAGAAAGCAGTGGTACATACATACAATGGAATATTATTCAGCTATTAAAAAGAACACATTTGAATCAGTTCTAATGAGGTGGATGAAACTGGAGCCTATTACACAGAGTGAAGTCAGAAAGAAAAACATCAATACAGTACATTAACACATATATATGGAATTTAGAAAGATGGTAATGGCAACACTATATGTGAAATAGCCAAAGAGACACAGATATAAAGAACAGATTTTTGGACTCTGTGGGAGAAGGGGAGGGTGGGATGATTTGAGAGAATAGCACTGAAATATGTATATTCAGTTCAGTTCAGTTCAGTCGCTCAGTCATGTCCGACTCTTTGAGACCCCATGAATCGCAGCACGCCAGGCCTCTGTGTCCATCACCAACTCCCAGAGTTCACTCAGATTCACGTCCATCGAGTCAGTGATGCCATTCAGCCATCTTATCCTCTGTTGTCCCCTTCTCCTCCTGCCCCCAACCCCTCCCAGCATCAGAGCCTTTTCCAATGAGTCAACTCTTTGCATGAGGTGGCCAAAGTACTGGAGTTTCAGCCTCAGCATCATTCCTTCCAAAGAAATCCCAGGCCTAATCTCCTTCAGAATGGACTGGTTGGATCTCCTTGCAGTCCAAGGGACTCTCAAGAGCCTTCTCCAACACCACAGTTCAAAAGCATCAATTCTTCAGCACTCAGCTTTCTTCACAGTCCAACCCTCATATCCATACATGACCACTGGATATACCATAGCCTTGACTAGACAGACCTTTGTTGGCAAAGTAATGCCTCTGCTTTTCAATATGCTATCTAGGTTGGTCATAACTTTTCTTCCAAGGAGTAAGTGTCTTTTCATTTCATGGCTGCAGTCACCATCTGCAATGATTTTGGAGCCCCCCCAAAAAAAGTCTAACACTGTTTCCCTATCTATTTCCCATGGAATGATGGGATTGGATGCCATGATCTTCATTTTCTGAATGTTGAGCTTTAAGCCAACTTTTTCACTCTCGACTTTCACTTTCATCAAGAGGCTTTGTAGATCCTCTTCACTTTCTGCAATAAAGGTGGTGTCATCTGCATATCTGAGGTTATTGAGATTTCTCCTGGCAATCTTGATTCCAGCTTGTGCTTCTTCCAGCCCAGCGTTTCTCATGATGTACTCTGCATATAAGTTAAATAAGCAGGGTGACAATATACAGCCTTGACATAACCCTTTTCCTATTTGGAACCAGTCTGTTGTTCCATGTCCAGTTCTAAGTGTTGCTTCCTGACCTGCATACAGATTTCTCAAGAGGCAGGTCAGGTGGTCTGTATTCCCATCTCTCTCAGAATTTTCCACAATTGATTGTGATCCACACAGTCAAAGGCTTTGGCATAGTCAATAAAGCAGAAATAGATGTTTTCTGGAACTCTCTTGCTTTGTATATTACTATATGTGAAATTGATGACCAGTCCAAGTTCGATGCATGAAACAGGGCACTCAAAGCCGGTGCACTGGGACAACTCGGAGGGATGGGATGGGGAGGGGGGATGGGAGGGGGGTTCGGGATGGGGGTCACATGTGCACCAATGGTTGAGTCATGCCAATGTATGGCAAAACCCACCACAATACTGTAAAATAAATAGCCTCCAATTAAAATAAATAAATTAATTTAAAAAAGAAATATCAATCAAAAGGGCTGGGTTTCTCATTCCAGGAAGTTTGTCTGCTTTAGAACATTGTAGTGACAGTAACTCAGTGGGTAATAATTTCAGCTATTAAGATGTTTTCGTTATTAAGCCAAAATATCCTTGTGAAGGGAGTTGATTACTCAGTGGTATGTCTAAAAAGTTTATAATTTTATTTCTCTGTTGTGATATGAGGAGACTTCATCAAGAGAGTAACAGGCTGTGATATTATTAGAAAGGCAGTTCAAACATCAGAGATCAGCATTACCATGCTGCTAAAACCCAATAGCATTTGTATTTAATTTTATGGTTTACAAAGCACTTTTTATATTCATACATCATGTACGCATTCAATAATATATAGTAGTTAATTTAGTCTTCGTGATCTCCTATCACCAATTAAACTATGCTGTTTAGAAATCTTGTATAAAAATATTTAAAATAGAATTTTTTCAAATTCAGAATAGGATGGGAGAAAATCTCAAAACTTCTTTAGAACATTTTTTCTTGATTACATTCTAAAATAAGGTGGTAATCTATTCTTAATGATTAAAGATTAAAACAAAATAAGTCAAAAGTAAAATCTTAAACCAGAAACTATTGCAAACACTTCAATAGTGCTAAGCAAAATTTTTGTCAAACGTTATTTGTGCTCTCTTAATTTGACAGGTGTATAAGATTATAGCGCATTAGATTTTTGTAACATGGATCTTGGATAATCCTTTAAAACATGTTTATTAAAATAAAATAAAAATATAGTCCTCCAACTGGGACATCTATACTAAGTCTAAGCTTTTAGAAGCATCTTTCATTATTTTACTTCTTTTATTGGAAAAAATCTAATAATTCACTTTGTGACTTCAGGTAAAATCTCTAGTGTTTGTCATGTTATTTTTGTTTATCTTTAACTAGAAATTGTAATTATTAGTGGATTATGCTAGCAAGTAACATATGAATACATTTCTTCAGAGGGATCATGAGCCTAAAATACAATAAAATTAAACAACTTCTACATTTGTTTTTAATTATCCAACCCTCCATTCATCCACCCACCCATCTATTCATCCAGACACACATACAAACTTAGGCAATGCCTACAATCCATGAAGAATAACTCAAGCTACTGTGGATTATACAAAGAGAATAAGGAACACCTGAAAGGAATTTACAGGTGCTTGAGAAGACTCTTAAGAGTCCCTTGGACAGCAAGGAGTTCAAACCAGTCAATCCTAAAAGAAATCAACTCTAAACATTCATTGAGAGGACTGATGCTGAACTTGAAGCTCCAATACTTTGGCCTCCTGATATGAAGAGCTGACTCACTGGAAAAGACCCTGATGCTGAGAAAGATTGAGGGCAGGAGGAGAAGAGGGCAACAGAAGATGAGATGATTGGATGGCATCACTGACTCAATGGACATGAGTTTGAGTAAACTCCAGGAGTTGGTGATGGACAGGGAAGCCTGGTGTGCTGCAGTCCATGGGATTGCAAAGAGTTGGACAAGACTTAGCAATGACTGAACAACAACTACTCATGCATGGTCGAGTTCTTAGAAAATATGAGGTATTGGGTTTGGCATATTATCTTCTGAATATCTGAATAATCTGAAACAAATCCTATTTTTCTATGCCCCTTTGTTCCCAGACACCATTCTCTCTCTTAGGAATTATTTCCATAGGAATAGAATTTCCTTTTATTATATACTAATATGTGTGTGTGCATGCTAAGTTTCTTCAGTAGTGTTGGCTCCTCTGTCCATGGGATTCTCCAGGCAAGCATACTGGAGTGGGTTGCCATGCCCTCCTCCAAGGGATCTTCCTGACCCAGGGATTGAACCTGTGTCTTTTGTGGCTCCTGCATTGCAGGTGGATTCTTCACTGCAGAGCCACAGGGGAAGCCCATATATATTTACACACACACACACACACACACACACGTTTTTACTACCACTTTTGTCCTTACACAATAGGCAGGGTTATCTTTTTAAAAAGTAATTCAGATCATGTCAGTCCTCTATAAGCTCTCTGACTGATTTCTCTCCTACTATACTCCCTCTGACTTTAGAGTACATCAAGCTTACATCTGACTCAGAGCCTTTGCCATCTGCTTGGAACATTCTTTCTCTAGATCTCTGCATGGCTTTTTCTTAAAGCTGCTAATGTCTCAGCTGCACTGTGTCCTCTTCAGACATATCTTCCCTACCAAAGATAGCAAAGTAGCCTTTACCATAAACCCTAACTGCTGTTACTCTCTGTCACTTTCACCCCCTTTATTTTCATATCAGCATTCATCACTTGTTAAAAGCTACTTTAAGTGCTGCAGTGAACATTAGGATAGGTGTGTCTTTTTGAATTCTGGTTTTCTCAGGGTATATGCCCAGTAGTGGGATTGCTGGGTCATAGTGTAGTTGCATTCCTCGTTTTTGTGAAGGATTCTTCATACTGTTCTCCATAGGTGTATATACATATATATACACACACACACACACTTATGGCTGACTCTCATTGTTGAATAGCAGAAACCAACACATTGCAAGGCAATCTTCCTCCAATTAAAGGTTTAAAAAAACCCTACTTTGTTTAAATATGTTGTTTTTCCCACAATACAATTAGTTTCACGAGATCAGGAATCGAGTATATCTTGCTCATCAATAACCCTCTAGTATATTAATATAACAGAAATTTGAAATGGTGGGTCTATTCATTCATTCATTTATTGTGTGACCAGGAGAAGACAAGAAAACTTAAGTTTTCTGAAGCAAAGTCTTACATAAAGTTCAAGGTTTTTGAGTATGTGCCTCTTGAGAATTCAGCTATATGAATGATGAATTTTCAGGACAAAGGTTTAGTTAAAATGTACTAATCATCTAAATGTTGGGACTTCAAGGAGATCCAACCAGTCCATTCTGAAGGAGATCAACCCTGGGATTTCTTTGAAGGGAATGATGCTAAAGCTGAAGCTCCAATACTTTGGCCACCTCATGCGAAGAGTTGACTCATTGGAAAAGACTTTGATTTTGGGAGGGACTGGGGGCAGGAGGAGAAGAGAACGACAGAGGATGAGACGGCTGGATGGCATCACGGACTCGATGGACGTGAGTCTGAGTGAACTCCGGGAGATGGTGATGGACAGGGAGGCCTGGCGTGCTGCGATTCATGGGGTCGCAAAGAGTCGGACACGACTGAGCGACTGAACTGAACTGAACTGAATGAAGACATGCATAGCTATAAATGTGGGTGAAAGTGGTTTGAAACACTTAGTGATTTATCATTGAATTATATATAGGACATTAACTTAGGTTAATTATTTTAGCTTATAATGGTGTTTCTATTCACAAATTCCAATTGCTGTGCAATGTTTGATTTAAGCCCAGTTTGGTGATTGCAGCCATGAAATTAAAAGACACTTACTCCTTGGAAGGAAAGCTATAACCAACCTAGACAGCATATTAAAAAGCAGAGACATCACTTTGTCAACAAAGGTCCGTCTAGTCAAGGCTATGGTTTTTCCAGTGGTCATGTATGGATGTGAGATTTGGACTATAAAGAAAGCTGAGCACCGAAGAATTGATGCTTTTGAACTGTGGTGTTGGAGAAGACTCTTCAGAGGCCCTTGGACTGCAAGGAGATCCAACCAGTCCATCCTAAAGGAGATCAGTTCGGGTATTCACTGGAAGCACTGATGTGGAAGCTGAAACTCCAATACTTTGGCCACCTGATGGGAAGAGCTGACTCATTGGAAAAGACCATGATGCTGGGAAAGATTGAGGGCAGGAGGAGAAGGGGACAACAGAGGATGAGATGACTGGATGGCATCACTGACTCGATGGACGTGAGTCTGAGTGAACTCCGGGAGTTGGTGATGGACAGGGAGGCCTGGCGTGCTGCAGTTCATGAGGTCACAAAGAGTTGGACACGACTAAGCAACTGAACTGAACTGAACTGAAAGTTAAAGAAAAAATTTTAAAATGTAGCACAATTTTCACTTTCAATTAAAAGCAGAAGAGATTAGAATCAAATCTCATGTGGTAGTTTAGCCTTTGGGGTTACAGGGAGAAATATGTCTCTAAGGATAGCCTGCCCTGGCATGCCAAATTCATTTCATTTCCTCCAGATTCTTCTAATTTCAAAGCAGAATCTATGGCAACAGGGGATATTGTGTCCATTTAATATTTTTCAAGCTTATTTACTTAGAAATTATTTAAAATTTATGTTTATATGTTTCAATCAAAATTGTTTGAAAATAAATAGAACATTTTATTAAAAACAATAAAAATACCTAGATGACAATATCAATATTTTAGTTAATGTAGAGTTATCAACTGTATCAGATATTAGTCAAGGCCATCATTTTTGGTAACTATTTAAAGACTGCCTCTAGAAAACTCTGGTAAGAAATATTGCATGGGAACATAAAATCCTATGAAAGTCACTGATTTTTTTTTTTAATTAAACTGAAAATGAAATGCTAGGATGGCACAATAAATTTATCTCAAAATATCTTTTAGTACACTTATTTATGCCTTGAAACTGAAACAAAGACAACATTAGCTTCTAGCATAACATTTTTTATTTCAAAAATCAGTCTGTCTGAACTTCTTATTTTTGATTTATTCTGCTCTTTTTATTTCTTGCAAAAATCATTAGAAGCTGAGATAAATATATCCTTTGATGTCATAAATTAGTGATCAGAAAATCTTGAAATAACAAAAATATCAAGCAAACTATGAAAATAATAACTAGCATGTGTTAGAAATTGTACGAACTATTTCATGTTAGTTTATCCTGTTTTAGAGATAAAAGCAACTGAAGGTTAGATGACTAGTAAGTATCAGCATGAGGTTTGACTCAACTGGACTCTAACACAATATCACTCCTATTCACATAAATTTTTTTATCTCCCAATATGGAGAACTAAAGCCAGTTAGTTAATAGCTGGTGCTAGAATTTGACATCAAATATCTACTTTCTCTCACAGACAACTTTATTTTAACAGATCATCTTCCTTCTTCTATTGCATTATATGTATAGAAGTTTCAATTAGGAAATATATTAGACTGATAGTGATGTGCTAACAAAATGCTACAGACTGTATGGTTTAACAATGAAAATCTATTTTCTCACAGTTCTGGAGGCTAGGTGTCCAACAGCAAGTTGGCAGCAGAGCGGGTTTCAGGTGAAGCCTTTCTTCCCAACTTACAGCTCCTTCTTCCTGTGTCTTCACATGGCCTTTCCTCTGTGTGCATACCCTCCTGATGTCTCTTCTAATTTTAAAACACCAGTCCTCTTAGATTAGGGTCTTCTCTGGTGGATAAAGCAGCAAAGAATCTGCCTACATTGCGGGAGACCCAGGTTCGATCCCTGTGTTGGGAAGATTCCTCTGGAGAAAAGAATGGCCACCCACTCGAGTATTCTTGCCTAGAGAATTCCATGGACAGAGAAGCCTGGCAAGCTACAGTCCACGGACTCATAAAGAGTCAGACATAACTGAGAGACTAACACCTCTTAGAGTAGGGCCCCACTGCTCTGACTTCATTTAACTTTGATTACCTTGTAAAGGTCCTATCTTCAAATATAGTCATACTCAGGGACTGGGGCTTCAACACATGGATTTACAAAATACTCAGTTCACAACAGAAAGTTTTCTGAAGAAATATTAACAGCAATTTAGAAGATACACCTTCTTGTGTATCTGGGCTACTTAAGAAAATTATTTTTGTAATTTGTGAGAAGTTCATAAAAACTAAATTCTCGCTTCTATTTCTTACCCTGGGGCTAAAGCATAATGACTTTATCATTGTATTTCTCTCCCAGAGAAAGTGCCCCAACTTCTTTCTACAGCAAATCCTGTTTTCATTACTCCTGATCACAAATTCTATCACTACTCTCCATTCTCACTCTGTCAATTACAACAGCTCTTATTGTTTCATTGTCTCCCTTGGGCATTTCCTTCCTTTCAGTCAATAAATAGGATGGTCTCTCCGATCCTAAAACACAAAACAATCCTTATGACTAAATAGCCAATTTGAATAAACTTCATTTCCTATCTTGAATTCTTTTTATTATTATTATTTTTTATTTAATTCTCAACCGACTGCAACCTAGCATTCTGTTCCTATTTTTTCTTTTACTCTCATTACAATTTTCCCCTCAAAGTTACCACTTACCTCCCGTTAATCTTGGTGGGTGCTTTCCAGCTCCCATTCTCCGTGACCTACCTGAGGAGTCACGGCCCTGCTCTACTGCTGGTCCTGTTGGACTTCTCTGTTTTGTATCCGTGAAGCAGAAACTTGTGCAGTTCTCTGAATGAGTCTATTCTTTCCCTGGATTTTCCTCCTTTCCTTCCTCTAGATTACTTCTCAGCATCTGCCACACATATTTTTCCCTCTCCTATCCCTCCATTCTGAAGGAGCTCAGTCCTGGGTGGAAGGACTGATGCTAAAGGTGAAACTCCAGTACTTTGGCCACCTCATGCGAAGAGCTGACTCATTGGAAAAGACTCTGATGCTGGGAGGGGTTGGGGGCAGGAGGAGAAGGGGACGACAGAGGATGAGATGGCTGGATGGCATCACTGACTCGATGGACGTGAGTTTGAGTGAACTCCGGGAGTTGGTGATGGACAGGGAGGCCTGGCGTGCTGCAGTTAACGGGGTCACAAAGAGTCAGACACGACTGAGCGACTGAACTGAACTGATCCCTTTAAGGACTTCCCTGGTGGCTCAGATGGAGACCCGGGTTCTATCCCTGGGTTGGGAAGATCCGCTGGAGAAGGAAATGGCAATCCACTCCAGTACTCCTGCCTGGAAAATCCCATGGAGAGAGGAGCCTGGTAGGCTATAGTCCATGGGGTCGCACAGAGTCAGACACGACTGAGTGACTTCATTTACACTTACACTTATCCCTTAAAGGTAAAAAGTTACCCAAGTTAGGTCTTTTGCCCTCTTTTCCCACTCAACTGATTGACTTATTTTTCTTACATATTTATTATTTACAACATGTTCAGTCTTGTTTTTATTACCGGCAGCACCTCAGTGAAATCTCAAAACAACTTTACAAGGTAAATATAATGACTCCCATTTTATAGAAGTTTTATAGCAGGTTTTCTCAAACTCAGAGCTACTGACATTTTGGATCAGATAATTCTTTATTATAGAGTCTATACTGTGCATTGTAGAATATTTAGCAATTATCCTCACCTTTACCCATTAGATATCCTTAGAAAGCCCAATTGTGACAATGAAAAACATCTCCAGACAGTGTCAGTGTCTCCAGGTTAGAACAAGAAACAAGACATGAGGCTTACAGAAATTATGTAACTTGCCTAAGACTACAGAGCTAGAAAGGGGGTAAATCTGTGATATGATCCCAGGTAGACTGATCTTTACTAGACCCTAGTTCGTATACAATATGCTAATAACCCTTTTCTCTAAGCTCTCCCAGGAAATACAACTTACTCTTAAGACTGTAATTAGGATCCCCAGGCAAATATACTTTCAAATCTGTATCTCTGTCCTCAAACTCTCCAGGTCCATACTGCAATGATGTCACTCAGTGTCATATGCATATTTCACCAGTGCTCCAAATTCATCTTAGCCTTAATTGCATGAATTATCTTCCATCAAGACTTGCAGCTAACTTCCCTGTATCTCTTAATGGCATTATCATTTAACCAGTGATGCAGGCTAGATATCTTATACCAAGTTATTCAGGCTATTGACACGCTTCCTTACTTCAAAAGCACCATACTTATTTTCTCTGCCTCAATCTCTCCCATTCTACTCTTTTAAAAAGATTCCTCCAACTGAATCTAGCTTACTAGTTAAAACAAATTTTGATATAAAAGCAGCAATTTAAACAGATTCCTCCAACTGAATCTAGCTTACTAGTTAAAACAAATTTTGATATAAAAGCAGCAATTTAAACACAGTATACTAGACAGATCTTGGTCTTGGAGTCAGACCACACTATGTGGCCCTACAAAGTCATTGAGTCTGATTCTCAGTTTTTTTTCTGGAATATCTTACGTCATCTTTTCTCATAAGACTATTGTGAGGGTTAAATGAGATGAAAGAGTATTAAAACAAAGATTAGGGAAGGGATATGAACAAATCAGGAGTTTGGGATTAATTTATATACACTATTATACATAAAATAGATTACCAACGAGGACCTACTGTAAAGCACAGGGAACTATAGTCAAAATCTGTAATAACCTATAAGAGAAAGGATCTGAAAAAGTGTTTGTATGAATCATTTTCCTGTATAGCTGAAACTAATACAACATTGTAAATCAATGACACTTCAATCAAAAAAAATATGTTTATAAATATACAATTAGAGGGGAAAAGATAATTAACCTGTGTTTTCATTTTAACAAATGACATAAACTCAAATGATTTTGCATATAATATTGTATTTATTAAAGTTCCATCACATTACTTGCATTATTATTAACACTGTATAGGAAATGTGATGGCTCAGTTATGTGACTGTTAGTTTCTTCCATATTAATAGAATAAAACTGTCCTATTGGCAATTACTTCATGTAAATATAGGAAAGAGAGATCTTGAAAAATTATACAAAAATAAACAAAACAAAGGCACCATATTGTGAAAATACACACATTAATATCTCTGAACTCTCCCCTTCTTTTCCACCACTGAGCACACTGTGTATCATCTATAAATTGGGGCCTTCTCATATCATGATGTTTGCACCATGCTTTAAGTAGTCACTTGGTCAATTTGTTTTTCCTTGTCTATTCATCCTTTGCAGGTACTTTGTTAGCCTTTACTATTAACTTCTGGCATTTCAGGAAAAAAAAAAAAAAGGTTATTTAAGCTTTTATATACTCTCACAGTTTTCTTAAGCTTTTTAAGTGGGTTTATTCTTCTTTAGGATAATGAAGCAATTGCAAAAGAATGAACTATCTTCCAAGCTTTAAATTGTCAATAACTAAGACTTCCCTGGTGGTTCAGACAGTAAAACGTCTGTCTACAATGTGGGAGACCCGGGTTCAATCCCTGGGTTGGGAAGATCTCCTGGAGAAGGAAATGGAAATCCACTTTCGTATTCTTGCCTGGAAAATCCCATGGATGGAAGAGCCTGGTGGGCTACAGTCCATGGGGTCACAAACAGTCAGACGTGACTGAGAGACTTCACTTTAAGCTCCATGTATCAATTATAAGAAAAGAATAAATGTCAAACTAACTCTTCTTGGATGATGACATATTTCATGCCCTGGCCTGATCTACACCATCATGTCTTTTAAGATTATTTCAACCAAAAAATTGTGCTGGTCAGGTTTCAGGGTAACAGAAGTTCTCATACCTTGCCACTTCAGAGTAAACTGCAAAATGGTTCTAGATAACCATTCTGAAGGAGATCAGCCCTGGGATTTCTTTGGAAGGAATGATGCTAAAGCTGAAACTCCAGTACTTTGGCCACCTCATGAGAAGGGTTGACTCATTGGAAAAGACTCTGATGCTAGGAGGGATTGGGGGCAGGAGGAGAACGGGACGACCGAGGATGAGGTGGCTGGATGGCATCACCGACTCGATAGGTGTGAGTCTGAGTGAACTCCGGGAGATGGTGATGGACAGGGAGGCCTGGTGTGCTGCGATTCATGGGGTCGCAAAGAGTCAGACACGACTTAGCGACTGAACTGAACTGAACTGAACAATTTAAAAATATTTATATTATTTGAAGGCAGAAATATACAATATAGAAATACAGTCCCTTCAATCAGTGGTACTGAGACAACTGGATAGCTACATGTAAAAGTGAAATCAGAACATTTTATTATTCCATATACAATAAACCCAGATGAATTAAAATTTCAAATGTAAAACAGAAAATCATAAAACTCCTAAAGTAAAATAGGCATTATTATTCTTGACAGAAGTCTTAGCAATATTTTTTGGATCTGTGTACTCAGGAAAGGGAAAAAGAAAAGAAAAATAAACAAGAGGCACCTAAACTTGAATGCTTTTGCACAACAAAGAAAACCACTGACAAAATGAGAAGACAACCCATTTGAATGGGAGACAATATTTACAAATGATATCTGGTAATGATGTATCTGATAAGGAGATCAAACCAATCAATCCTAAAGGAAATCAACCCTGAATATTCATTCAAAGGACTGATGCTGAAGACGAAGCTTCAATGCTCTGGCCACCTGATGGGAAGAGCTGACTCACTGGAAAAGACCTGGATCCAGGGAAGGATTGAAGGAAAAAGGAGAAGAGGGTAGCAGAGGATGAGATGATTAGACAGCATCACCAACTCAGTGGACATGGATTAGAGCAAATTCTGGGAGATAGTGAAGGACAGGGAAGCCTGACATGCTGCAGTTCATGGGATCACAAAAAGGTCAGACATGACTTAGCAACAGAACAACAAATTCAAAATAAAGAATGAGTTCATAGTAATCAGTATCAAAAAAAACAAACTAATTAAAAATGGGCAGAAGACATGAATAGATATTTTCCCAAAGAATATATTCAGATGGCCATCAGGCACATGAAAAGATGCTCAACATGGCTAGTCATCACAGAAATGCAAATCAAAACCACAATGAAATATCACCTCACATCTGTCAGAAAGATTATTATCAAAATGGCAACAAATAGCAAGTGTTGGAGGATGTGGCTTTTGGACTCTGTGGGATAGGGCGAGGGTGGGATGATTTGGGAGAATGGCATTGAAACATGTATATTGTCATATGTGAAATGGATTGCCAGTCCAGGTTCAATGCATGAGACGGGGTGCTCGGGGCTGGTGCACTGGGATGACCCAGAGGGATGGGATGGGAAGGAAGATGGGAAGGGAGGTGGGAAGGAGGTGGGCGGGGAGTTCAGGATGGGGAACACATGTACACCTGTGGCAGATTCATGTCAATGTATGGCAAAACCACTACAATATGGTAAAGTAATGAGCCTCCAATTAAAATAAATAAATTTATATTAAAAAACAAAAAAACAAAACAAACAAAAGGCAACAAATAACAAGTGTTAGAGGATGTGGAAAAAAGAAAACCCTGTGCACTGTTGGTGGGATTGTAAATTGCTGTAGTCGCTATGGAAAACAGTATGGCTATTCCTCAAAAAAATAAAGCTGGAACTGCCATGTGATTCAGTAATTTAACTTCTGGGTATTTTCCAACATTAAAAAAAATCACTAATTGGAAAAGATATATGCACCTCAATGCTCACAGAAGCATTACTTATGATAGCTAAGATGCAGAAGCAACATAACAGTCCACCAAGAGATGAATGGATAGCATATACATACAACGAAATATGACTCAGCCACAAAAAACCCAAACTGGAATGCTGACACTTGCAACAACATGCAAGGACCTGGAAGGTGACTTTTTTTCCTTCCTATCTCATGGTTGTCATACAGCTTATCGGGACCACCACCCCTCCCCCCTCACCACCATTTTGGTCGCATTTAATGTGTTAATATCTCTGTAAACTCTGGCGCTCAGCATTGAGCTCAGCGTTACAAATGCAGTCTGGTCAGTGTTGACTGCAGGAGGCTTATACCTATAGCCTAAACTTTAATTCAGATTTTGTAACTGCAACCAACTCAGGGCCAGTGTGCTACCCAACTCTAAGGGATCAGAATATAATCTGTAATTATATAATCCCTAACATCAACCTGGCCTCTGAGTTTCAGTCAAGAGACATCTCCAGAAACTATATTTACTTTCCTCTGAATCAGATGATCAGAGGTGTTCTTGGAAGACCAGAGGGTATTACGCTTAGTGAAGTAAGTCAGACATTGAAGGACAAATACTATATGATTTCACTTATACGTGGAATCTAAAAATATAAAACAAACAATATAGCAAAACAGAAACAGACTCACAGATACAGAGAACAGAGTACTGGTTACCAATGGGAAGAAGGAAGGAAGAGAGGCAAGGTAGTGGAAAGGAGATTAAGAGGTACAAACTGCTAGGTATAAAATAAATAAGATATAAAGATATAATGTACAGCACAGGGAATATAGCCAATATTCTGTGACAATCTTAAATGGAGTATAATCTATAGAAATACTGAATCCCTATACTGTATATCTGAACCTTATAATATTATAAATCAACTATACTTCAACAAAACATTTAAAAGTAAACAGAAATAAATAGACATATTTACTTTGAATCAGTAATTCTACTGCTGAGTAGCTCCTCAAGGAAATTATTCTAAGGGGGAAAAAAGATATATGCAAAGAATTCTTTACAAAACTAAAAATTAAATGAGCTTATATGGCCAGTTTTACGACTCAACTTCTGCTCAGGAGATATTTTTATTAACATGAGCCTGGTGTGCTACAGTCCATGGTCGCAAAGAGTCAGAAATGATTTAGCAACTGAACAACAAATAACTAATACAATATGGTAAAGCAGCATGATGTAATGGCCCTTGCAGAGAGGATCCTCCTTCTCCACTTATAAGCCATATTGCATTGTGATATGATACTTTAACTCTCTAGAGCCAAGTGTAACATTAACATGGAAGGTAAAAAGTATTCTTTTCATGTTTGCTGTGACAGTAATTATGTGTGTACATATGTATATGTGTGTATACCTTTTCATCAGGCTATCTATCCCAACTAGCTCCATGACTGATACATACGCTCACTAAATGACGGGGAAATTTGTCTATCCGTGTATCTACCTGTCTGTGTGTATGCAGGTACTATTTATTCTACCCCTGTATGTGGACAAAGGACAAAAAAAAATTAGGCAGTGTGATGTCACTATTTAAGGAAATAAACTGAAATACTGGGGCTTGCCTGGTGGCTCAGATGGTAAAGAGTATGCTTGCAATGAGGCAGATCCAGGGTCGATCCTGGGTTGGGAAGATCCCCTGCAGAAGGAAATGGCAAACCTACTCCAGTATTCTTGTCTGGAAAATCCCATGGATAGAGGAGCCTGGCAGGCTACCGTCCCTAGGGTCACAAAGAGTTGGACACGACTGAGCCACTAACACTTTCACTTTTCACTGAAATAGTAACAGTAGTTACCTTTGAATGGTGGGATTATATTTATATTTTTCTGTGCTTTCTAATTTTTCTTAGGGAGTAGCGAATAAGCTTATAATCACCTGACACCAACTATATGAAAAGGTAAAAACAAGACAAAGAAAAGAGGGAAAAAAACAACCCTGCAAGCACAACACAATAAATGAAAGTTTCCACTCAGCCCACTTAGATTTCTCGTCTAGATGAAAACATGCTATCTTTCATTCATCAAGGGAGGACATCATCTTTATTAACTACCAAATCATGATTTGTCTTTGCATTCTGATTTTTGTTTTGATATTAGTTCAACTACATGGTTGTAGCCAGGTGGTGCATAATATGACCGTTACACTTCATCCAAACTAGTAAATTCTGCCAAGTTCTTCTTTGTAATCAAAGCTTAGTCTGGGAAGAAAATTTCAGTGTTATTGTAGCTGATGCTAATCCAATTCATGTGTCTATGCTGTGAGTTTCAAAATAAGTACTAACTACTAGGCGTATTGAAAAGAAAAGGAAAGTTTTAGATCTTTATGACCCAGCTGGGCCGGTAATAACAGTCTCACCAGGAAGTGTGCCTACTAAAGTAAGCAAAATCACTAAACTCTACAAAAAAAGCAATGGGAATATCTGAAGCAGAATTCAGCTTTCAAACCTAGTAATTACACTATTGATTTTTAAAGTGATTGTTAAGCTTCTCTCAGAAACTGATCCTGGCATCTCTCTCCCTGCTTTATCCTTAAGAGCACCAGAAGCACTATAATCCCTTTCCCAAATTAACAGCCAAAACTCTACACAGAAAACTTATAAAGATAATTCAGATATGAAATTTTAACTCTTCCCTTTATAACTGAAGAAATTAAGATTGATTTTTTAAATTAAAAGTTTTCACAGATTTTTCTTATTCATCCACACAACTGGCTTATGAATTCCAGACACTGCTGAGTCTCTGAATAACAGTTCGTAAAACATTCAGTGGAAAAAAAATGCAAGCCTCAGAAATATAGAAAGGTTTTAAGCATTAACAGGGAAAAAAGGAATTATTTACTCCTTGGTGTAAAATGAAACAGTTGTAATTAACAAAACCAAAGCTGTGATTGTGGTATTTTAAAAATGATACACGGTGAAATCCAATATCACTATCCATTTTATCATCTGATTGTCAGGAAAAAAGAAAACAACTCATTTCTGTCAATGGACTTCTCCATCTGAATATCTGAATACCGTTTTGACAGTCTGAAGTTATATCCTTAACCAAGTTGCCCAGTACTTTCATCTGAACCTGCTCTGTCTTTCATACTTTTGATCTGTTATAGACATCTGCCAAGTCTCCCAAGGCAGAAGCATTTTTTTTTTGTTAACATCTCACAGTTAATTATTCCCCGAAATCTACTTTAAGGTTCCCTGATGGCTGAGATGGTGAAGAATCCACCTGCAACGCAGGAGACTTGGATTTGGTCCCTGGGTCAGGAAGATCCCCTGGAAAAGAGAATGTCTACCCACTCCAGTATTCTCGCCTGGAGAATTCCATGGACAGAGGAGCCTGGCAGGCACAGTCCATGGGACTGAGAACTGGACATGAGTGAGCAACTAACACACACACACACCGCCCGCCCCCCCCCCCCGAATCAGACTTAAATTTAGACTCAAACTCCAGTGAGCAACCTCTAGGACTGTTGCCTTAGTCTCCTATTAGTTTCCCTGTTTGAGTTCATCCCATTGGAATCAATCTTCTATTCCCTTCCTTCAAAAGCAAGTATTTACAAACTGTAGTAGCAGCTGTCATCTGATGGTTCCTTATTGCCCAGAGGATAAATCATATACCTTTAGCTTGAGATTATTATAATATTTCTTTATTATCTGCCCTCATCTCTTTCTAACAGTATCTTCCAGGAAACCACCTATCTAGTTCACTGTTCAGTTCCTTGATACATAAATCCTCTTTTCTTGGTATATTCCACTTTATTTCTGTACAATAACATTTTCAAATTCCTCATATTTGTGTCTGCCCTTCCTTTTACAGGAGCTATATTTACCCTCCATTCTTAGTTGTAAAATCCCTATTCAAACTTTAGACAACTCACATATCCTTTTGTCCTATAAGTCCTTTCGGATGCTAGAGGCATAACACATTTGTCCAGATTTAGTTCCCCCTCCCCCGCTGCCGTTTTTATTTTTCCGATACTGAAATGGCAATTTTTCATGGTTTTTAATGCACTTGTATTGATCAGGAATTACTCCAACACAGAAAAAGACTTTTCATACTGTTCATGGGGTTCTCAAGGCAAGAATACTGCAGTGGTTTGCCATTCCCTTCTCCAGTGGACCACGTTTTGTCAGAACTCTCCACCATGACCCGTTCGTCTTGGGTGGTACTATATGGCATGGCTGATAGTTTCACTGAGTCAGAGGAGGCTGTGGTCCGTGTGATTAGACTGCTTAGTTTTCTGTGATGTGGTTTTCAGTCTGTCTGCACTCTGACAGATAAGGGTAAGAGGCTTATGGAAGCTTCCAGATGGGAGAGACTGACTGAGGGGGAAACTGGGTCTTGTTCTGATGGGCGGAGCCATGGTCAGTAAATCTTTAATCCAATTTTCTATAGATGGGTGGAGCTGTGTTCCCTCCCTGCTATTTACCTGGGGCCAAACTATGGCTGTCTGAGGAGGCCTTGTAAATAGCTGTGAAAAGAAGAGAAGCAAAAAGCAAAAGAGAAAAGGAAAGATATCCCCATTTGAATGCAGAATTCCAAAGAATAGCAAGGAGAGATAAGATAGAGGAAAAGAACAGAATGGGAAAGACTAGAGATCTCTTCAAGAAAATTAGAGATACCAAGGGAACATTTCATGCAAAGATGGGCTCGATAAAGGACAGAAACGGTATGGACCTAACAGAAGCAGAAGATATTAAGAAGAGGTGGCAAGAATACACAGAAGAAGTGTGCAAAAAAGATCTTCATGACCAAGATAAGCACGACGGTGTGATCACTCACCTAGAGCCAGACATCCTGGAATGTGAAGTCAAGTGAGCCTTAGGATGCATCACTATGAACAAAGCTAATGGAGGTGATGGAATTCCAGTTGAGCTGTTTCAAATCCTGAAAGATGATGCTGTGAAAGTGTGCATTCAATATGCATCAGTGGCCACAAGACTGGAAAAGGTCAGTTTTCCTTTCAATCCCTAAGAAGGGCAACGCCAAAGAATGCTCAGACTATCGCGCAACTGCACTCATCTCACATGCTAGTAAAGTAATGCTCAAAATTGTCCAAGCCAGGCTTCAACAATATGTGAACTGCAAACTTCCAGATGTTCAAGCTGGTTTTAGAAAAGGCAGAGGAACCAGAGATCAAATTGTCAACATCCGCTGGATCATGAAGAAAGCAAGAGAGTTCCAGAAGAACATGTATTTCTGCTTTATTGACTATGCCAAAGCCTTTGACTGTGTGGATCACAATAAACCGTGGAAAATTCTGAGAGAGATGGGAATACCAGACCACCTGACCTGCCTCTTGAGAAATCTGTATGCAGGTCAAGAATCAACAGTTAGAACTGGACATGCAACAACAGACTGGTTCCAAATAGGAAAAGGAGTACGTCAAGGCTGAATATTGTCACCCTGCTTATTTAACTTATATGCAGAGTACATCATGAGAAACGCTGGGCTGGAAGAAGCACAAGCTGGAATCAAGATTGCCAGGAGAAATATCAATAAGCTCAGATATGCAGATGACATCACCCTTATGGCAGAAAGTGAAGAGGAACTACAAAGCCTCTTGATGAAAGTGAAAAGAGGAGAATGAAAAAGTTGGCTTAAAGATCAACATTCAGAAAACTAAGATCGTGGCATCTGGTCCCATCACTTCATGGGAAATAGATTTGGAAACAGAGGAAATAGTGTCAGACTTTATTTTGAAGGGCTTCAAAATCACTGAAGATAGTGATTGCAGCCATGAAATTAAAAGATACTTACTCCTTGGAAGGAAAGTTATGACCAACCTGTATAGCATATTCAAAAGCAGAGATATTACTTTGCAAACAAAGGTCTGTCTAGTCAAGACTATGATTTTTTCAGTGGTCATGTATGGATATGAGAGTGGACTATGAAGAAAGCTGAGCACCGAAGAATTGATGCTTTTGAACTGTGTTGTTGGAGAAGACTCTTGCAAGTCCCTTGGATGGCAAGGAAATCCAACCAGTCCATCCTAAATGAGACAAGTCCTGGGTGCTCATTGGAAGGACTGATGTTGAGGCTGAAACTCCAATACTTGGCCACCTCATGAGAAGAGTTGACTCATTGGAAAAGACCCTGATGCCGGGAGGGATTGACATGAAGGGGATGACAGAGGATGAGATGGCTGGATGGCATCACCGACTCAATGCCCAAGACTTTGTGTGAACTCTGGGAGTTGGTGATGGACCGGGAGACCTGGTGTGCTGTGATTCATGGGGTCGCCAAGAGTGGACATGATTGAGCAACTGAACTGAACTGAACTGAGACTATGATGGAGATAGTGAAAATAATGGTGACCTCCTTTAAAAGATTCCATGCATGAAATTAAGACACTTACTCCTTGGAAGGAAAGTAATAACCAACCTAGAGAGCATATTAAAAATCAGAGACATTACTTTGCCAACAAAGGTCCATCTAGTCAAGGCTATGGTTTTTCCAGTAGTCATGTATGGATGTTAGAGTTGGATTATAAAGAAAGCTGAGTGCTGAAGAATTGATGCTTTTGAACCATGGTGTTGGAGAAGCCTCTTGAGAGTCCCTTGGACTGCAAGGAGATCCAACCAGTCCATCCTAAAGGAGATAAGTCCTGAGTGTTCATTGGAAGGACTGATGTTGAAGCTGAAACTCCAGTACTTTGGCCACCTGATGCGAGAAGATGACTCATTTGAAAACACCCTGATGCTGGGAAAGATTGAAGGCGGGAGGAGATGGGGACGACAGAGGATGAGATGGTTGGATGGCATCACCGACTCAATGGACATGAGTTTGGGTAAACTCCGGGAGATGGTGATGGACAAGGAGGCCTGGCTTGCTGTAGTCCATGGGGGTCACAAAGAGTTGGACACGACCGAGCGACTGAAGTGCACTGAACTGAATTGAGACAAAGACTTGCTATTTATGGCTCTGGACCTTGGAATAGGATTTAGCTTGTAATCTGTACTGGTTATTGATTTATTTATTGTATTTCAGTTCTAAATTCGCCCTTTTTAACTGCTCTATAAAAAAATGGATTGGGCCATTAAATGTTTTTCTTTGCCAACTGGCACTG